>NC_051178.1:62639758-62817550 GCF_013339695.2 Rhipicephalus sanguineus
GTTGCAAAGAAAAAAAAAATCATATATAAACTGCTAAACCTGAGCGTTCATAAAAGAGCGTCATAGCCTTCGGGTAGTTTGTGGTCTAACATGTTGAACAGATGCTTTAAGGCAGCGAATCATTTAGTAAGATTCGTTTCACAGTCTTCTACTTGGCCTTAGCAGGTTATTTCTAGCACGTATGTAGGGTCCTCTGCGAGCGCCAACATGCCAGTTACACCGCTCGTTCACGCTTTAATGCATACAAGCATTACTTAATTGAAATTTTTTCGTTATGCGTGCCGTTAAAGCAAACGAAAAGAAAACACTAGTAGATGCCATCGAAGCAATTTTGAACACTATATATTTACAGAATGAATTCTGAAAAGATACAGCTAAGTTTCGCCACTTTAGCCACACACGTTGTTAGTAGACCAGAAAAATATGTGCTTCGTAAGAAGCTGCCTTCCAAGGCGTGTGAAATCTTAATCGCCGACGTGCCAAATCTCAGCAATGGCGGTTTAATTTTTATGAGAGCGAAGACATATTTTCTTGACCGCAACGCCGAACAAAGCGCACTTCTCGGTACATCGAAGGTCTGCAATGTACTCCTCCTAAAATAACAAGAACGAAAATGAGAAATAATAATTAACAGCCCAGTTCTATAGCAGTACACCAAGGATATGAACAGGTTAGCGCATAAAACAGGAAACCCGCTGTAGCTATACGACTCAGTCAAACGCACCACCTTTATTCCCGCGTCTTCATGTTCAACTTTTCAATACAAGCGTTTCCTGCTTCGGAGTTATGATGCCAAGAAAATTGCACGAAAGCTGCTACGATATCTTTAAATGTGATTTGCCACACAATGTAATACGTATGCTTACCCGCAAGCATAGAGTTTTCTATAGATGCACTAGAGGAAACTCTGGCACTAGTGTCTATGGGAGCTGCCACGCATGGTGCTTCAGCTAGCATGGGAATGATGGGTAGTACACGGATTTGTCTAAACTTCATTCTTTCGGCTCGGTTTGGCTCCGCGTCGCCTGCATCCGCTTTGTCGCAAGACGAAGTTCAGCAAAATTCAGCAGTTCCACTTCACCACTTTAACCTTTTTAGGCTCACCAATTCAAATCTGGTCACCAAGTTCACAACGGTCCATTTTTTTTTTGTGTGCGAAACGAACGCCAAAACACAGCAATAAACAAAGCCAGAAGTGCGTTCGAAGCCATAGGCACGAAGATTAGGCAAATCCGCGTATACCCATCATTCTCATGGTGGCTGAACGATCACAACGCAATAGTTCCCTCTAGGAAATTGTAGGAAACTATGCCCGCAAGTACTGTTGACGTTCGATTCGCAGGCCGGCGCGCGTCCACGTATGGCACTGCAACTGGGCCCGTCCAGTTACGTGTGTAAGAATATGTCACCAATAACATTCAAGTTCAACGGAGATGTCACGTGCTCAAGCAAACCTATGAGGGCTCTATTCGGGAGATTCAAGGTCGTATTACAAAGGTTGACGATATCGATAATTCCGCAACTTCAATGGCCGCATACGGGAATGTAAGCGATATGGTGCCGCCACATTAGCATTCTATTTCGAAATGACAACGAAGTAGTGTTCACGAAACAGTGAACAAGAATGTGAGTGGCATGGCGCTGTCTCTTTTGTACTTCTGCACGTTGTACCTTGAACTGCAAAATTTATCCAGTATTTGGTGTTGGCGTTTTCGCCGGTCGTTATTTCGTGAAAAGTAAAAAAAAATCTGGCCGCCATTCCACTGCTTCTAATTGCATGAGATATCACACAGGCCGAACGTTGCGCAAGAATGGAAAAGCATGTGAATGTTTCTATGACGCAGCGGTGTAGTTTATTAGGCGCATTTGCCTCTACATATACGGCATATTAATGAGCTGGTTATCCAGGCCTTTCTGGCTGTCTTGTGTGTACCGAGGAATTCTACGTGACTAAGAAATGCGGCTTTCAGTTATGTATTTGTTAAAATAATGCAAATGACGCAGTCATCTTTCACATGACGAAGTCATGCTTCGCAGAGTACGCATTCTTGTTGACCGTGGAACTTGTGTGTACATGTGCAAACTGTTGCACATGCTGTTTCTGAATGACAGGATGCCAACATACTTTTGCGAGCGCATGTGCCACGAGATATATGACGAACGCCAGAACTGGCCGTTTTACACACCCAGTGTGTAGACGCACATGTATAGCGCATGTATAGCTGCAATGCGTCACTCCGTAACGTCGCATGCTTTCCGTGACGCGGTCCTGTTCATGTGTTGGAGTTTTGGCTGTAGCTTATTTCGCTGTCTACGGGTTCCGGAACGAAAATGAATGAAGTAAATAAAGGCAGTGCCATCCGATATACGTATATATGATGAGTGTGGAAGCTCGCTTGTTTAAAACAAGGATGCCAGTATTTCGCATAGTTCCTATTATACATAGTGTAGACTGAACTTTGTACAGTGCTGTTGTTGTGAGCGGCGACTACTATCATCTTGAGTTGAAGCCGAAAAAATAAAGACTATACTAGTACTCGAAGTGGTACATACACGATTCCACTTTGTTGCATTGCCGCCATTATACAAATAACATCCTTGCCATGGACAAACCTGCTCATATTCGACTGAAATAAATTACTCATGATGCTCAAAACTTTCGGAGAATGTGAAGGCGAATGCATCATGGATACAAGGCACGCGAGCGCGCTGAGCGTGGTGCGCCGTTCCGAGGAGTTTGATGCCATTAATGTATATGGTGGCCGGGACCAGAAAACACGTCCGAATTATCCGTTTCTTTTTTTAAATGCGAAGCATTTCTTAGCGAACCTCTGGCACTTTGAGCGTTTCTATCTGCGTATCTATCGATCGATCTATCTATCTATCTATCTATCTATCTATCTATCTAGCCGCCTACGTCTGGGTGCTCTCGTGATCGCCTCCTTAAGTTGGTGCAGACCAAAATTAGCATGAGAGGGTAAGAGGACTTGACGAATATGACTGTGTGGTCATGACCTGAATAACATGAAATCCTGTCGCGTGCGTCGTCAAACCCTTTCCTGCAGACACGTGAGGCACATACCCGTTTACCACCGGCCGCTGTGTACAGGTATGCGCCACAGGTGATTGACAGTTTATATCTACCCAGCAACGGCAAGAAGAGACATTGGTAGTTCAAATGCGAGAGCGTTAAGAAAAACCGACATCGGCAGCCTCGACGCAACGAATGGAAAGAGTAAAAATCAGGATCCAAGCAGGAATCGAACCCAAGCATTCTGCGTGGCAATCAGGTATTCTATCCACAAAGCCCCGTCAGGGCTACAAACTGGTTGGGAAAAACAGCCTATACAGGCGCAATGTCGGTGCAACGTCAGTTGTGGTTGTGGTGCTGGGTATCTAATCTTACAAGAAAGCAATAAACACTACATATGTAGTCCGACAATACAGGCATCATATCAGATTAACGTCCGTGATTCCAGTGTTGGCTCCGCTTTTATGGCAGTCTAATAAGCATTACATTTGTATTCCTGTGATTTAGCAAGCTATATTGAAGCATTGCTCGACCCCGGATGACTACATTACCGAAAGTTATGTATGATATTCACATCATCGCATTGTAAAGTGCACTTAGTCCGCCAGAACGACGCAGTGTCCTCTTCATTTCTTACGAGGCTGGGCGATGGCCTCATGCTGACCGAGGATAATGACAGATTGATTGACAGCCGCTTTGTAGACTAGGCTACGTAGGTCACATACGCCCAGGTACAAATACGACAAGCGCCATCCACTGATGTTGCTCTACGTAGTCCTATCCAGGCCTACCAGCCTCAACGGCCTAAACCTCACCAACGCGATGGGTGACTTCAGATTCCGACATGTCGCCGGCTCTATAGACAGACAATTAGTCGATGAAATAACCGAAGCATACACAATTTCCAACAGCTGTACTATAACTCATACTTCACTACACATCGACCCCTCGCCACCGTGATCGCGACCGGATCCGAAAGCATGTCATGACCAGCGTCTAGTGCTCACTGATCACGGTGATGATGACCTTGTTCGAGAACTGTTAGGAACCCCTTCCACACATGCACACGGTTCGTGAAACGTGCGTGCTTTCTACACGATAACGGACAAGTATAAGCACTACATATCAGCTTACCGCTTCTGGCGTTGGTAATACCCACGTTGCCGTCGGCAGCGTTACCCAACTGTAAACAACTGGTTAAAAACACATATGCGGCTATTCAGCATATATGTGTGCGTATAAAATTGATACAAATCGTTAGCATCATTTCGTAAAGTTTCGCTCAGTAAAAAAAATTACGCCACAGTCACCTTCCCGCCGCATGCTTCGCATAACATCGACTCCCACGGTACGTGGGATCTGCCGAATTTTTTTCCTTCGCTGAAACAAAACACAAATGCGATACAATTTGCAGGATCGGCCATCTGATCTATATAAGTCAGAAAGAAATAAAAATAACAATTTATGACAGCATATATACAAATCGGAGTTACTTTTATCCGTTGTAAAAATGCTCGTGCTATGGAACATTCATGTGACCTACTGGGATAGATATTTATCTTTTCTACAGAAGACAAGTCAATAACTTTTCTTGGTACATACTTCTGTGATACGCCTGTCAGCCTTCAGTGCTTCACCCCACCGCTGGGGCAGATCAGTTGAGGACAGAACTTCAAAGCTCTGTTTTGTATGTATGTGCAGGGGAACGGCTACCATTTGCTTGCATTTGCGTTGCCTATAATATTGCCAAGTGTGCATTAGCATGGGGAAGTAAACCTTGTTTCTACAATTGAATATGCATGCCTAATGCCTCAGTTCAATTCTAGTAGCAGAATATATAATTAGCTCGTGCAAGAAATATACATATCTATGCATAAAATATGCACGTGCACTATGCAGAAGCTAGGTGTGAGCAAAAATTCAATTTCACATAAATAAATGCCCCATTTTCCGAGTAAGGACACGCAATCATACCCTGCTTTGCAACTACACCATGCGGTCTTCACTTCTCTTTCCATGATCACAACCTCGACCTCATGAGGACAATTCCAGCTGTTTGCAGCACAAGGGCGGCGAGAGTGACTTTCTCCCGATGTTGTTCGTTTACGCTGTATAATCGAACGTGGTTGGTCTCATAGACTGCCTCTCCTTCTGATAGCAGCCGCGATGTGCTGAACTGTTAGTCAACGACCTGGTTGATGCCAGAGACCGGAAGCATCACTGAAAACGAGATATGGTGATTGTAATTAGTAGTCGAACAAGCGATGCACAAAGGGACTGCAACGTTGTTGCATGATATCACATCGGTCAATGTACCTTTCGCATAGAATCCCACGAAGCAGAAGCGTGGATTAAGGAGACAAAATATACGTGGTTGAAGATGCACTTTTTAAAATATATATGTTGTAAATCATCGTCCGGCAACAATTCCGGCTAAAGAGACAAGCTGCACTCACCACAATTGTTGTGAACAGCACTGTTATTGCGGCACCATCTGTTAAATGTGCAACGAAACCGTATGATTGAAACTAAAGTGCGCGTATTAAAAACATGCTAACCAGCTAAAAACAGGTGAATTAAGATCAAGTTTTTACTGCACTTGAAAGTCGCACTGTGTCGTTCAAAGCTGGTGCAAGCCACAGTCCAAAAAGGACACTAAAGTGAAACAATGAATGGGTTTAGATTGATAAACTGCTCTCTGAGAAATCTAATGTCGTTCATTTCACCATCATAGGTTTATTAGTGGAGGAGACAATCAACGTGAAACTCTCATTTTTAAATTTGCCGCCGACATCTCCGCGCGTGACGTAACGGATTACAAAGTGTATTTTTCATATTCTGGCGACATCGGCTAAACGAAATTTCCTGAAACTTGTTATGTTAGAGCTATGACCCCGTCACAGGACAATGTACTTAATTTTTATTGATTAGTAACTACGTAGGACCTAGCAGACACCGTCAAAATTTATGAAGTCACGGCGTTTGGTGCAGGAACTTTAAAGGAGTGGTGACACAAAAATGCGGACACAATTTGAATGACACTAATGGGTGCATATAGGCGCCACCTGTACAATATCAGCCACAAATACAGCTTAAAGGAGCCCTGCAACACTTTTTCAGCATGGTGAGAAAACGCTGCCAATCGGTGGTCGAGGCTCCCGGGAACACGCGAGCCAAATATTATAGCGCAGCACAGCGGCCTGAGATTTACAATAAATTCTCAAAGTCAGCTAAAAAGAGCTTCCTCTTCTCTCGACAAAAGTGATGCTTACGGCGTCAGTGACACAGTTTGCATGCCATTGCCTGATTTGAACATGACGCGCTGGATAGTTACTGCGGCCGCCGTGGGAGGCCGTCATTTGCCCGCGCGCGTGCGCGATCGCACTGAAAGTACGCCGCGTGTTCGAAGGAAAAAAAAAAGTGCTCAAGGTCACGAGGCACGCGTGACGTACCTTCTTCCCCGTGCCACACCTCCCTGCTTAGCTTCCAGCGCTTTCCTCAGGACGAGAGAAGATAGAAAGCAATTACAGCGTGCGACAAATCTTCGTAACTCCGCTCGTACTGGACGGATTCTAAAGATTTTTTTTCGGTGGTCAATTCGTGAGGAAATAAGCTATTTTAACGAAGCCATTCCATGGCTACGTGGATAGTTGTTGCGGAGTCCCCTTAAAAATTATTTTAAATGAGTTTTGAAGTTCGTGAAAGTGCCGAATCGGACATAGAAGCAAAAGGTGATGATGTCGTGAGCGGGGCCGTTTTGCAAACAACGTTCTGGCCGGGTTATCGGAGGCGTGTGCGAGACGGACAACGTTAGCAGCGACACCTGATGATGCATAGCCTCACCAGAGACCTACAAAATAACCTTGCAGCGACTTACCCGTTTACTGTCTCTGTGTAAAGCATTAGCATTGAGATAATTAGCAAGTGACAGTATTGTCATTGCTTGTTTTTTCGAAAAGAACAGCAACGCGACGGAGAAAACAGAAAAAAAAAAGAATTACTGTAGTTGGACAAAATGTCACAAGATGTCGCTACTGGCTCCGCGGCTGCTGCTACTGTTGCAGCCGCGTGACTTCTACGTTACTGAATTCTACGTGAATTCTACGTGACTACGAAATGCGGCTTCCAGATACGCCTCTGTTAAATTGATGAAAATGATGAAGTCAACTTAGCCGCATGTTTCACAGAGTACGCATTCTTGTTGACCTTGGAACTTATCTGCACAGTCGCAATCGTTTTGAGAATGAACACGGGAGCACGTGGCTTTCCGAGCTCCCAGTGCAGTTGAGCGGCAGCAGCGAGAAGCATTGTTCATGCGCAGTGCGTCCGGCAGTGGCGTAGGCAGATATTTTTTTCGGGGGAGGGGGGGGGGTACCTCCTTTATCCGACGTGGTGTGTGGGCAGATAAGTTGGGTCGAGTGCACGGTGTAAGAATATTCAGGTGTTGACACTGCGCTCGCCTGCGGCCAGAAAATGTTCGGTCGTCGGTCCGTTGAGCGGTGCGCCATCTAATGGCTCTAGGCGGAGAGCGCCCGCGAGTAGCCGAATCACGGTGGTGCCACGTCATCGCCACCGTGCTCGCCGTGCCCTCTCCTGTTGCTCTCTCGATTTCGCCCCTCGACGCCGCTTGTCGGATGCACATTATCCAGCAAAATGGCACAGAAAAATGCACGTTATCAGCAGCATGCGCGTTGCTATGGAGACGACTGCCCCGCTTTTCGTAGCGCCCTCTGCAAGTCATCTGATAAGAACCCGAACATTATCTGGACGCGCGTGCATTGCGGTTTCCCATGCGTTGGGGGAAGAGTGTCATCACCTGAGTATATTCTTACACCGTGGTCATTGTGTGTTCTGTATCCCATAGGAAAAAAATTTTAGGGGGGGGGGAGGCACAGCCCGGTGTGCCAATCCCCCCCCCCCCGCCCACTCCTGGCATCCGGCATGCGAGAATTCGGTCTCGCGCAATGCCTCAGGCAAGCAAGCGCGTGTCGTCTGCTGCATGCGTACTGCATTAAGGAAGCCGAGCGTTTAGAAATGACAACAGTTTTGAAGTTGCAGTTACCTACCACTCGATTCACGAATAAATATGAAATTACGTTATCTTCTGATCTCATTCTCAAGATCATCGTTTGCAGGCGCTTTCCCCGACCCATATCTTGTGTTCCAGCATGACTTGGCGCCGGTACACACTGCAAAAGTTGTGAAAGAGCACATGAAAAATCGCAGGATCGCTGTGCTCTTCTGGAAGGCACGAACATTTGTGAAAATGTATGGAAATTGACATAAAAACAGCCGTGGTGCGACAACCTCTTCACGCGGCGACTGTGGACGAGCTCTACGTAGCCGTTCGCGAACTGTGGGAGAATCTTCGAGCTCATCATAACTTTGTGCCAGCGCTGTACTCTTCACTACTCTCCAGAATGGCAGGAATGTTTTTCCATAGGGGGGCATGGCAAAATGTTAGCATCAAGCAAAATTATTCTATTTTAATGATTTTTTTCCTTGAACGTATCAATCTTTTGTGAAACGTGCCCCACACAACAGTTCAGATGTTTGTGTTTCTTTGCCTGTTCGTTGTCCGACTACAAGAACACAGGAGGAAGGAAAAATTCTCAGCATATCCACGGGTTGAATGATGATGGGTGGGGCGAAGTAGAGTCACTGTATATGCTACCTTTAGGTAGCAGAGTAGCGCATAGGTCCGGCTAGCAACCACAGCTGTGTGGTGAAGTAGCACTCCATTTTTGCAGGCGACATGCCTACCACGTCGCCGATAAACATGTCTGGTGTGCCGAAGGCCGGCGATAAACATTGGCTGTCGATAACTAGTGTTAATTGAGTGAGCTGCAGCAGCGGCGTCGAGAAATACAAAAATTGGCCCGAGCGTCAGCTTCTCTGCAATGCATGGTTGCTAGCGGCATTGGAAAA
Organism: Rhipicephalus sanguineus; assembly: GCF_013339695.2. Taxonomy (NCBI): domain Eukaryota; kingdom Metazoa; phylum Arthropoda; class Arachnida; order Ixodida; family Ixodidae; genus Rhipicephalus; species Rhipicephalus sanguineus. The sequence goes on from NC_051178.1 coordinate 62,648,718, forward strand.
CAGATGCGCAACTCTGCTACCTAAAGGTAGCATATACAGTAACTCTAGGGCGAAGCTCTCGTACGGCAGGATCTTGGCGGCGGCGTCGCGCAGCTTCACGCCCAGTACATCATCAACGACGTGAGATCGGGCCGGTTTATACTAAAGGGTCGATGAGAGTCATGGCGACTTGCAGCTCACTTTAATTTTACATGTACACTGTGAATTTTTATTGTTTAATCACGCACAGGAGAAATCTCACCAGGCACTACCTTGGAGGTAAACAATGGCTGCTAATGGGGAATGAGAGACAGAAGAAGTCGGCTTTTAGCTAACACTTACACTTCTACTTGTACTAACGTTTCCTACTGGAACATGCCAATGGCTGCTAATGGGGAACGAGACAGAAGAAGTCGGCTTTTAGTTAACGCGCACGCTGCGAATTTTTTATTGTTCAACAACGCACAGGAGAAATCTCCCACCGGCACCACCTTGGAGGTCAAGATCTGGTACTAGCGTTAAGACTGGTTACGCACTACGACGGGGACGAACGGGTGCCGCTTTAAGGAGCTGCGCCCCTAAAAGGCAAAAACTAGGTGACACGCCAAGCTTATCCCTTTGACAAGCTATGTACACAATTGTGTACACCACTTGTTTTTGCGATTTGTATCAACTAGCTGCTAACAAAGAGCGCCGTATATCGAGCTTTGGGTGAATTTAATCTTCTGCATAATATATTTTTCTTCATTTAATTTCATTTTGCAGTGTACTGTTGCATATGCTGAAGGCACTATCACGTTCGGCGAGTCATGTGAAAAGTATAATTTTTCTTTGCTCAAAATGTGCATAACCAAAAATGAACTTGCGCTATATTCCTAGGCTGATATATCAGACTATTTATGCCAAAACAGAGCATCAATGACTTCAGGATAAATAGATATTTAATTACAACTTAATTAGGATCAGTTACTATAACAACCACAAATTAGCATATTATGGCGTTATTTTTGTTGCAATAGACTCCTGAGTACCTTGAAATCACGTTTTATCTACTTGAAACATTTACAGAAAGTTCTTCATAGGTGCCGTCTCAAAGGGTTAAGAGGTATTTGTATAGAAAAAGCGTTGACACGCAGTGAAGAAAAAGAACTAGGAGGCTCACCAGTAAATATACGGCTAGCAGTGCGGGCGATATGGCAACAAGGAGCATTAAGCGGAAGGTCAGAGAGGCGGAGAGGACTTATTGGATGGCAGCGATGGAAAAGAAGCCGGTTCTGAGTAACCACCGAAAGGGAAAAGACGTAATAAGGAGGGAAAGGTTTTATGATAATTCAAGGGGAAGCGCTTTACTGTTTGAAGCAAGGTCGGGCTGCCTTAGAACGCGTAGTTATAAAGCGAGATTCAGTAACGAAGAAGAACAATGTACATGCTGCGGGGGAACTAAGGAAACGATGGAGCATGTACTGATTGAATGTGGCGATATTCACCCAGGTATACGTGTGGGCACGAGTCTACATGAAGCCTTGGGTTTTAGGGACAACAATGGAAAGCTGCACACGTCCGCGATAGAAATAAGTAAGAGACGGTTAGAGTATTGGTGGCAGAAAAGTAGAGATAAAGAACAAAAATAAATAATGGGGGAAAAATAAGGTCATTCTGCCATAAGAGGCAGAGAGATGGACCGTGAATTTATATTTTTTGGTATAATAACATACATTTATTCAATGTAGATAAGGTATTAGGCCAACATGAAACAAAAAAGTTTTTTTTTTTATTGCAATAGCAATTATATGGACACTCTCGGCTGGATTTTGCCGTCGCCGTCGTCATGCACCGTATATGTATATATATATATATATATATATATATATATATATATATATAAGCCCCAGAGAAAAATAATTCATAAAAATGCTTCCGAAGCGCGGAATCGAACCAGGGACCTCTTGCTCCGCAGTGAGTGGCGCTATCCACTACGCCACGAAACGCAGATACTCCACGTAGCTAACGGCGAGCGTTATATACACACCCGTTAGCGCTGGACGGACTCAGAGACAGCAGGCGATAATAAGCGTTTCTTCATTACCAGCGAGATGGCGCTAGGAGCCCGACGGGCGCAGAGCCGTCGATGGGGAGAGTCTGGCGAATGGGCGGGGCAGTGACGTCGCGGCGCGGCGATGACGCTGTTCACGTCACCGCCACGCCTCCGCTCCGGCGGCGTCCGCCATATTGTCACGTGGTCGTGACGTCGACGAAGACAACAGTCAGCACGTCCGAGATGAAACTGTTTATTTGGCCGAACTTGTAGCCGAGAAACTGAGAACTAGAACTACAGCAATACGCGCTGTACAATGATAGCGGCGAACAGGGCGTCGTCCGTCGATCTCAACTGACAAGCGGTCAAGCGCGTCGGCTTTTATACAGGCGCTATGGAACTTTCCAGCAATATCGCTGGTGGCGGCGTTATCTCTCGACAAAGCTGGAACATTCGCGTGCGGCGCGCAATCTTAACAAAACGATCTACTAAAATCGTGAAGCTTCTCGAACATTGCTTCGCGGCCAGCGTCGAGCGTTGATAACCGTCCTTGCTGGTCAAACTCGAACACATCAAAATAAAAGAAGAAGCGGGCGTGGCAATATATAGTCTTTCCGCGCGACTGGCGAACGGCTGAGGCTATGTACGCGCTGTTCATTCGTGAAATCTAGCGCTCCTAAACAAATTGCGAAAGCGAAATTGTGCAAGAACATTGTCATACAAATTTAATGAAGAATATGGAGTGAATTAGACGTGTCCAAATCATCGTGAAACTGAGTTGTGCACGCCGATTCGAGTCCACGACGTTCTTACGATACGCGCTGTGGTTTTAGAGCGCAGCTCTTAGGCGTCTGTTCCTGCGTTGTGCGGCATCGCCGTTGGCGTAGTCGGCGTAACCGATAGAGCGAACGAGGACGAAAAAATCACAGCATATCCACGGGGTGAATGATGATGAGTGGGGCGAAGCTACGGAGGGAATCATCTGTAAACCGTGAAACTCTTCCGTGAAATGCGCCCAGTACATATTATAAAGAGTGTGAAACATCGTTTATATATTAAACATCAAACTTTTATTGTACTGTTGGTTTACGTGGTCCCTTCAGTATCACTTGTGATCGGTGAAATGCAAGGAAGAAGTCCGCTCCCGAGCGAAAGAGCGCCAAGAGCGACCGCATTCCCCGCTCGCCCTGTGCGAATTAAAGGCAAGGCTAGAGGGAAGACAGGACGCGCGTTCCACGACGCGAGGTCGGTAGCATGCCCAACGAAAGCCAACGGAACGCGATCGTGCAAGTGCTCCGGCTTCGCATCGCCTCATGGTTCCATTTAGCGTCCCAAAACCAAATATATTGCTCAAGGTGTGCCTTGCGTTTTTCGTAGAAATAATTTCTTTATCATGTACATTAAGACGAAAAGTTGAAAGCTCACTAGAGTGTATCGTCCGCAAAGTATGTCTTTTAGTGTGATTTAACTCTCGTACGGCAGGGTCCTCGCGCCGTTGCCGGTCCACCTCGCCCGTTGACGATCGGGCGAGGTGGCTACATACAACTACTACTACTACTACACTTTAAGAAAAACATCTGGCGTTCTTTCGTTCTGCTTTTACAAAACATCTGGCGTCTTTCGTTGGTTTATTTCATCAATCAACGGCGTTTTGAACAAAATTTTTATTGTTTAATCACGCACAGGAGAAATCTCATCAGGCACTACCTTGGAGGTAAACAATGGCTGCTAATGGGAATGAGAGACAGAAGAAGTCGGCTTTTAGCTAACACTTACACTTCTACTTCTACTAACGTTTCCTACTGTAACATGCCAATGGCTGCTAATGGGGAATGAGAGACAGAAGAATTCGGCTTTTAGTTAACGCGCACGCTGCGAATTTTTTATTGTTCAACAACGCACAGGAGAAATCTCCCACCGGCACCACCTTGGAGGTCAAAGCGTAAGACTTGTTACGGACTACTACGATGACGACGATTACGAGGGACGAACGGGTGCCGCCTTAAGGAGCTTCGCCCCTAAAACAGCGATCGTGTATTCTGTCGATATCACGAGCCACTGGCCTCTAACATCGCTTTCTTCCTCCGTCATGCGTGCTCGCCCTTCGGTCGGAGCTCGTGCGCATGCAGGGGTGGTGGGTGCGCTGCTACTGTCTCGCTTGTCGTGACGGGGATGTCGATGACGCCTGCAATGCACAGAGTGGCGCGCGTAGCACTCGAGCACTGGCAGTTTCTGTGGCAATATGTAACGAATGTTCCAATGCGGATAGCCAGAAATTCAAAAACAGTTCGCGTTGCCTCAACACAAAGCTGCGCTCAGAATTCGCATGAGGGAGTATCGTGATCACCGGTGACTTTTCGAGCTATGAAGACCTGTCGGTTTTCGTCTATCTTGGTTTTTTTTTTTTAAATGCGAGGCATTTCTTAGCGAACTTCTGCGACTTTGAGCGTATCTATCTGTCTATCTACCTATCTAGCCGCCTACGAATTTGTGCTCTCCTGGCGGTTTCGTTCATGGGGTGTATACCAAAATTGGTATGGCATAATGTGACTGTATGACAAACATAAATGAGACGTCATAACATGATAATCATGACATGCATGTCATGTACAGCATGGTTTACATGCCGCAGTCTTTTTGGTGCTCTTGCGGCCGTTTCGTTAATTTGATATATACCAAAATTGGTATGGCTTGACAAGAGTGTATGGCGAACATAAATAACAGGAGTTATTATGAAAATCATGAAACGCGTGTCATGTGCAGCATGACTTACGTGCCACGCAGGGGCGTAGCCAAGGGGGGGGGTTCAACCCCCCCCCCCCCGAAATATTTTAGTTTTGCTTGCGCATATATACACGCACACATACAAACGCACGCACGAACATGCATAAAGTATGGTTGAACCCCCCCCCCCCCCCCCCGAAAAAAATTTCTCGCTAGGCCCCTGGTGCCACGCTCATGGTGCGCTAGCGGATGTTTCGCTAGCTTGATATACACCAAAATTGGTAGTGCGCGACATGACTGTGTGACGAACATAAATAACGGGAGTTAATGTGAATATCATGACACGCGTGTCATGTGCAGCATGAGTTCGTGCCACACTCATGGTGCGATGGCGACCGTTCCGCCAGATTGATATACACCAAAATTGGTATTGCGTGATGTGACTCTGTGACGAGCATATATAACAGGTGTGATTTTCAGAACATGTCACGTGACAAGTGTTACGTGAGAATCATTGCATACCACGCCGGAAAAGTGTGTGCACGTGTTCTGGCAGCAAAGCAGAAGATAAAGAAGAGGACGGATTGCGTGCCGGTTCATGATGATGACAATTTTTATTCGCCACTAACGTGGATTCTCCAAGCTTAAATAGCTCTGCTTTTAAAGAAACAGAGATACTAGCGCACGCAATTGTATTAAGGCCACAAAAGCGCAAAAGCAGGCGTACACAAGCGGCTTGGGGATCTCGATCCCTAAAATTCCCTCTTAGAAAATTTTAGTGCCGGGACCCCAAAGTGCCTTGCGTACGTAAACCCTTTACGTTCCTTTGAACAGTCCATGGGTGCGGCTGAGAGTACAAGGGAACGTAAGAGGGTGAATAAGGAAGCAGCTTGGAGTCCCCGGCACTAAAACTCTCTAATAAGAGAAAAAAAAAAAAAAACTCCCAGGGTCCCTTATGCATTCGCCTAAGACCACTCGAAGGCGAAAGCAGTCTTCATTTTCTTCAGTTGATGTATTGTTCCTCACCCCCACCCTCCTCGAAAGCTTTGTGACCTAACATTGTTTTGCACTGCCTCCAAGATCGGAGGCACTGCAATCTTTCTACACCGAATCTGGTGATGTGCTGACGTCATCGCGTGAAGTCACAATCTTTGGTCGTATGGTCACGTCATTACGTGATGATTTTTGACATCCCTCGTGTTGACGCCGCCGACGCGGGACGCCGCGGGCGCCGGCGGTCAATTTTCGCGTTTGCTCAGGCATCTAAGGTTTTCGTCAGAGCAGGTGCAGGGCCCCCGTAGGCGCGTGTGAAATGAAAACAATACCTCGTTCGGTTAGTCTGATAGCGGACATCCTGTTGGCTTACTTTACAAAATCATTTTTCTGCTCAACTTCTTCGCGCTCTATACTTCCTAATCACGAAATTTCATCGAGCACATAAGGGCCCCTTCTATAGTGGAAGAGCTTCCTGCACGAGCACAGACATCGTGCACTATACGTGCATGACTAAAAAGCGCAAGGCACGTTCGCTTAGCACAGAGGCGCAGATTAATTTACATGCGCGAATTAAACGTGAAACTGGTAGCATGTAGACAAGCGGCAACACAGCGGTAAATGACACCATAGGCTGACAGCCACAGAACCGCAGACCACATAACGTACAACACAAGCCAGGTAACCGCCGCAGCTGACGCGCGGCGGCACTAATCTGCGATATCGAAATAAATTTTCCCCTCACAGCATCACGGTAACATCCCAAGCTCGTGCTCAGAACGCGCGATAAATTACGCAAACGCAACACATCACGCTTGACACTTATGGCGTGATCCCTGCAAAATTTCAATCTGCCCAAGCGATCGAAACGCGAACCATGAAAGTCCTTTTTTTCAGCGTGACAAAATTATTTTGAAAGTTTGTGCGCCTGAAAGGGCCCCATTGCACAACAAATATTAAGTTTGTGTTAATGGTACGCTGTTTATAATACCAGCAATATTCAAGCTAAATCTCAAGTACGTATCTCGCATAGCACGGAGCAGTCGGTCGGGATCCATTTGCTGCGTCTGATGTTTCTGATCCAAAGGCGTCGTCGCTACTTTTCGTTCGGAAGCCTAAAAAGGCGGAAACCCTGCGCGCTGCTGTTTGAACAGCCAACCGCGCAACAGCAGCCCATCGCACGCAACAAATTCACGCTTGAATGCGAGGAGCAGTCGCCATGAATACGCGCGGCTTCGCACAAGAGCTTCGTAACGTACGCACGCTCCTCAGCGATCGTGTATGTGCGGCGCGCCGGCGTCTCTCCTGAGCGGCAGCGCCGGACTCCGCGCCGTGCTGTCGCCACTGCCGCCCGCCGCCGCCGGCGAGGAGAGAGGGTTTACGTCACGAGAAGAGGGCGGCGCTGGGGCGGTGCTCGGAGAGCGGCGAGATGAAACAATCGCCAAACTCTCCCGAAGGGTATATATGGCTCTGGACGGGCGCACTTAAAAGTCGTCGGCGAGCTCGCTCGCTTCTTATATTTGCGCATGGGAGAAGCTTGCCCTTCCGCTGTCTGCTCGCGCGGTTTTCTCGTGGCGAGGGGTAGAGGAATGTTTCACGCTTTCACCGTGATGTCCGCGCTCATGTTACGGCGCGTACGAATGTCACTCGAGCTCAGGGACGCTGCTAAACGAACAAACAGAAGATGAGCGCGAACTATCAAGTGTCACAGCTCGACAATTCAAGCACGCTAGTTTCCTTCGCTGCTTCGGCCGCCTTTGCAACAGAAGCGCTGTTCAAACTGAGAGTATCCATTGGCGAGCCTCACTTCGTATAGTATTAGTTCCTTGCTATCGCATTCATTGCTTCGCCCTTGCGGCGAAACTGTGACTTTTTTTTTTCTTCGAGCCTGGTGGCAGACATGTCACCGCCCCGTTTTAAAGGGGACGCTCATAGCATCCATCCATCCAAGCACAACGTTTGAACTGAAAGCATCCAAATTTTCCTTCCCCTCATAATACGATCACCATCGAGGCTGAGAAACAGTTAGCAGACGACACACAAGCACTCCAGTGACGCGATGCGCGCGAAGGCAAGCTACCCTGCTCGTGCGTGCGCGCAGATACTGGACGTGTGACGCAGATACACTGTGACGCCTAAAGGCGCTAGTAGTACAGAAAGCCACGCGCCCCTTTGTTCACTCTAAAAAAACTGCGACTGTACATGTGTGACCTGCTGTGCTGGCGGCGAACTGTTGCACATGCTGTTTTTCAATGCAGCCGGCGTCTGCCGCCATTTTCTTCCTAACTTGGAAGATTACAAAGCCACGCACGTCTAAGTACATTAGCCACGCAGCTTTCAGCGGACAATATGCTAACGCGACGCGCCTTTATCCTCCTGTCAATCCGCCCCCCCAATTAGTGAGCGGGGGACGCGTTTCACCAGGTGCTGGAAAAGCGTTAGTAAGAACATGGCTACCGAAAACAAGCCCCGCCATGGTGGTCTTGTGGTTATGGCGCTCGAGTGTTCACCCGAAGGTCGCGGGATCGAATCCCGGCTGCGGCGGCTGCATTTTCGATGGAGGCGAAAATGTTTAAGGTCCGTGTATTGAGATTTAGGTGCACGTTAAAGAACCCCAGGTAGTCGAAATTTCCGGAGCCCTCCACTACGGCGACTCTCACACTCAAAACGCGGTTTTGGGACGTTAAACCCCAGATATTAACGCGATAGCGTTAGAGAGCTCGTGTCGCAGAAATTCCGGTGTCGGCGTCGGCTCCGTTGATTGTGACCGAAAAATCGAGAGAAAGAAGCAAATAAAATAAAACCTTCGGTCCCATTGAGGATCGAACCCGGGCCTTTCGCGTGGCAAGCAGATGTCTTACCACAAAGCCACGATGTTACTTGCAGTTGCTGCGGAAAAAGACACTACATAAATGCCATTTAGTGAAAGGAGTCCATTCGGCGATTTGTAGGTGCATTCGCGAGACCACCAAACTACGTCGAAAAAGGCCGGGATAGTGCAGCCATCGCCGCTAAATACACACACGAACTTTCAAACAGCTCTAAAAATGGACAACTATGTCCATCTAGCGGCAAATATATCAAGTCAAGTTGATAATGTGCTGCCATCTGTAAGGCATTGTGAGAAATATATCTCAACTTTTTATGGCATCTGAGAGGGCGGGCGCGCGACGTATATCTTGGAGGCCATGCGACTCTTGCTTTAGATCGAAAGCCAGTACAATTCTCACGCGCGCGTGCGTGTGTGTCTGTGTGCGTGTGTGTGTGACAATACACATTAATAGGTACGCATTTAGTGGTTGAAGTGCGCACTAGGGGCCGGATTTCGCTATCGCGTTCAACTCTTAAAGGCGAAGCTTAAGGGTCCCCCAATTTTTTATTATTACTACCGAAAACGAGCATTAGACAATGAGATTCGTCGGTGGCGCTTCAATGGTTGTCGATACTTAAGAAAGAAGAGAGACAAATCTAGGGACTTTATGCCGCACGGCAACTGGAAAACAAGCTAGGTTATATTCAAGAAGCCTTACTGATTCTGCGATGGATGAAGAAATTGAGTGCACCGTAAATCAACTGAAGCGCTGATTCCATACAAGCTGAGCCAAAGCGAAATTAATCGATAGTTAGGCTTTTCTGTTAGGAGCGAGCATGTGGAACCAGAGAAAGCACAAGCGGCGTTGTTTGTAGTAGAGCTGTGCACGGGCCGTATTTTCGAGCCCGAGCCCGGCCCGGGCCCGCTGACTTTGTCGAAGGCCCGCCCGAGCCCGATGGCAAAGGGCTGCGAGCCCGCCCGGCCCGGCCCGACGTACGAAAACACAATCCCGGGCCCGGCCCGGCCCGGCCCGGCCCGGCTTTTTGAAGGTTCGCTGTGAAAACAATCAGCGACGTAGTAAGCACATCATGCTGTACACCAACAATTAACGTAATAATTATGCACGTGCATATAAAAAAATACTGCGAGGCAACGGTGAACGTTTTACGTACCAATATGCAACAAATATTTTATTTGCATTGCATACCTGCGACAGCGCGGCACTTTTGCTATACAAGTAGACGGCCTCATGCCAGCAACAATGGAGTTCGCTCGCCAAAGGCGTCACGTGTAAGGGGTATGCCCATGCAAGTGTCAGCTTGCACGAAGGCGATCTACGTCGGGTCGCTCGTCGCTGTCGCGTGCATTTTCACTCATATGGAATTTGGCCTTAAAGGACCCCTGACACCGAATTTGGAAACTCGAGATGCTTGTGTTGTTTGATAGTCCTGCATGCGGGGACACTTCTGAACGATTATGAGAGACGAGCGTTTTCTTTAAGATATTTTAATTTGGTTTTAAAGTAAGCCTGAGTGCTCATCTGAATTTTGAACTGCTATCAACATAACCACTAGTATGACGTAGACGTAGGCCCCTTGTGACGTTGCAGAGGTAAAGCAAGCGTTGTCGACGTCACTATATGCGCGGTGCACAGTGGTATATTGTGAAGCATATTTGCTATTTGCTCCTTCCACCTTCTCCTTCTTCAGTACGTGTCGGCAGGCAGCGTGAGCTCTCCGTGTGTGTGTTCTCCAACTAGCAGTTCAACAAGCGCGTGGCTGACGTCACCCAATACTGAGCGCACGTAATCACGCGTGCCCCAAGGCGCGACTGCCGCGGCGCGGCGCTAGTTTCTTATCCTCTTTCGGCGCGCGTTTTGAACCTACACTAAAAATGACCATAATTAACGCTGCTAGGATTAATTAGGCATCACGTTGGGGAATTTACGGTGTCACTCCGTGATTACAAGACATAGACCTACTTATTACAACATAAATGTCACAAACAAAAAATCGGCTGTCAGGGGCCCTTTAAATCTAACGCGAACAGTCGCGTGGCGCCATCACTAGCTCAGGTGGTGTTACTTCTCTGTTTGTCGGAGTGCAGCAGAGGCAGTGCTTTACCTGCTCCCCTTTTGTTTAATGTAGCGAATGGAAAGGAAAAGCGGTAAAGTGCGGTCGTGGAAAAGGCGCTGTATATGCGTGCTGGAAAACAATTCCCGCTCATTCTCTATATTTCGGGCTTGAGTCGGGCTTTGCGCCGGGCCCGAGCCCGGCCCGACAAAACTCCAAGTACCCCGAGCCCGGCCCGGGCCCGAAGTGAAAATACGTCGGCCCGCCCGAGCCCGGCCCGCGGGCCGGGTCGGGCTCGGGCTTTCGGGCTACCCGGAGCCCGTGCACACCTCTAGTTTGTAGGTTTAAATAAAGCAGTCATTAATTCCAATAATAGAGCTATTATGAAGAGGGTCATCTTTTGAGATGCAGCGTGATATCGAGCACGCTCCCGTATTTTAAGGCAGCCCTTCCCTTTCATGTGTTTTCTCTTTCTCCTCTGCCCGATTGAATTCCCGCCATCTCAGCATTACAAGTGGCTATTAGGATATCATCGTTTTTGCTACCTTCGTTTGATTTGCTCCAAGTGTGCCAACTAAAAATGTTTCAATAAAATGCTTTGCTGGGCGCAGTCTGAGCGCAAAAAGGCGGGACAAGGACGAGCGCTCGTTTAGTCTTCTTGTGTCCCGTCTTTTTGCGCTAAATATATTCCATAAAAATACTTTGCTTGCCTGGAATTTTAGATAAGCAAGATACGTTTTGAAAACTCACGGGCTCTCATGCATTCGTCTAAGGCGACTCGAAGGCGAAGGTCGTGTTCTTTTTCATCTCAGTCCATGTAGTGATAATTCCCCGTCCCTCTATGAAAGCTTTCCGCACTGAACGTGGTTTTGCATTGCATCCAGGATCTGCAGCATTGCAAGCTTTCTGCACCTCTCCTGGCTTTGCATTGCCTCCGTGATCGGCCCACCTTTAAACAAGCGACGATGCCATGTGGTGACGGCATCATGTGACGTTATGAAGTCGTCACATATATTGGCGATCCATGACGTCATCACGAGATGACGATTTTTAGCATCACTCGTGTGGATACCGCGGGACCCCGGCGGTCAATTTTCGCGTTTGATGAGGCATCTAAAGCTTTCGCGATAATACATTATTACCGTAAGAGGCCTCGATCAACGATTACAAAAAAAAAAATCACACAGAATTATATCAAGAAATGCTGTACTGCGGCATAGGCAATGAAAGTTTATTTAGAACAAACAGGCTTAGGGATTGTTTGACATCCGTCTGCCTATAAACTGCGATGCAAATAACAATGATTCTCAGATACGACTGGCATTTCTTTTACTTTTCGAAAAGAAATCGCCGGCTCAAATATGTCCAAGAAACAGCGAGCTAAGAATTTTCAGGGAAACTGCGCTTCATATTTCACGCTTTGTGTTACTGACCGAATTAATTTTTTTTTCTTCAACTTGGCGCTTTTTGTGTTGCGTCGCAGAGCACACTACTTCTGAAGTACTCGTGGTACATTAACGGATAGTTGAGTTAATGTTAAGTGGTTGTAGGCTACCACCTTGGATGGTCACGTATAACTACCCGTAGAATTGCCTTGATACAAGATGCGGCGCATAATTTATGGTGTGAATTGTTTGATGACGTTGTAGCTTAAAGGTTGACAAAATTCCAAACCGCGTTTCGGGGATTCTATAAGGCCCCTATCCTTAGAGATGCGTGATAAACACGAAAAGCGACCGTCGGCGTCCACACGAATGATGCACAATATCATAATCACGTGAGGGCGTCACCCCATGGCTTCATCGTGACATCCCAAGTCACCAAAATTTGGGACGTCATCACATGACGCCGTCGCTTGGTCATGCCATGGTTTGGCCGATCCCGGAGACATGTGAGGTGCATAACGCTTGCAATGCCTGCGATCCCGGGGCAGTGCAAGACTATACGCTAGGTGCAGAATGTATCGACGGCGACTGAGAAGAAGACTGCAAAAAAAAAAAAAAAATATGAATAATAATAACTCTGTTTCATTGACTTAACGTCGCCAGGACTGATTAAACAGCGGAGCCAGTGGCACGAATTGCTTAGCTCTTCTTCGCTTGCTATTTCTTTCCTTTGCTAGGCTTTTCTTTCGTTTTTTCTACTGTTCTTTTTTTTTTTTTTTGATGCCAATAGCCTCGCCGATTATCAGTACTCGCAACGTTAAGTCAGCGAATCTGGGTTAATTTGCTTTTCCGGGGGTGGGGAGGGGGGATTTTTTTCACGATTAAAGCAAGCAGAATCTCTTTTCAAACTTCATTGCTTTTTGCCTCCCTCGCTTTTCCGGATGAGAACGACATCGTCGTGTCTGTTCACGCGCCAAGTATCGTCGACATTTCCCCTGTTTTTTCTTTTTATTTTCACAAATTCTACTGCCGCACGATTCTTGGCCGATCCTCCGTGGTGGGTTGAGCCATTCTTCTAGGAACCAACCAACAAAGACGTTGACGCTCCGGGCGGGCAGCTTCTTCCTTCCGGATAGCGCACGACTTCAGCCATTTCCGAACATTGTAGTTACAGACAGCTTTATTTTTAGTGGACCGGATGTGAGTAGCGGCACATACCAATTTCTGTGGCCCATATCCACATATAGGCAATAGTTCTTGTTATAGTCATAGGAGATACTTGCACGACGCTATCGTCTACTGGTACACAGCCTCTTCCATTTCAACAGCCAAGCTGTTTAAGCTGGCCGTTATTTGTGTGGCCTACCGGAAAACAATCATCATCATTGTACCAGTATTTCGGACCATGGTAGACCGTGGACGAATGTATCGCGGTCTATTACTGACCAGCATTCACAACAACTCCGCTACTCTCAGGAAATTTCCGTTCCCGCTTTCTTTTCATTCATCACTCACTAATTACAGTAGTTATACTTAACGTTCGCTTAACGCATATATGCGATGAAAACAAAGTCAGGCGCATGGTCGCTTTATTTCTCGCCACCTGGATGAATGTTGCATTAGTGGAAATAAATTATTTCATCATAATTACTATAACATAGTAACAGCGACCTTGTAATTAAAGGGACACTAAAGGCAAATAACAATTTATGTTGGAGTGAAAGCCCAATGTATGACAACTTCTATAACGGCAATATTATCAACAGCAGTGCCCTACTTACCGAGAAATTAAGCTAAATGTATCACATGACGAGCGCCACGAGTGGGGCATTTTCGAAGTGATCCCGATGACGTAGGGAAGTCGGCCTACAATAAATCACTAGTAATCAAACTAGCAGCAGTAAAAAAAGAACATTCCGAGCATCAAAAGACGTAATAAAATGCTGTTTGTTCGTTTCCGCTTGATTCATGGAAAACAAAACCTCCGTGGCGTTGCCATGGGGAACGGCGCGCGTGGTTCAAAGGTTCCGTTTTCGCCGAGCTGTGCCTCGCCCGTCTGAGTGGTAGTTTCGGGATCGCGTACTGCCGTGCGTGTTTTGCGCGCTCGTGAAGGTCGCTCTGACAGAAAGTTCGACAAAATGCCGCATGCGTGTGATATTGCCGGATGCCCGAATGGTGCACAACGCCAGTACTGCAGCAAGGAAACCGGTGTGTCTTTTCACTGGGTGCCGCGGAATGAACCCTTACGCTCGAAGTGGCTTAAGGGGTATTCAGACGGGGGAGAAATGCTCGGGGGGTAAAGGCGGAGCCTAGTGACGTCAACTCGCGAGGAGAAGTCGCCACAAATGCCCCCCACTCACACGGACGGGGCGAACGGAGGGGGAGACCAGTGTTACCAGACTACTCCTGTGGCTTGTACCGCCCGTTTCACCAGCTGCTGACGACGATGACCCCAGCTACAGATGACCCCAACTGCAGACTGGACACCCACTGCCGCTCTCTGCAGGAGCAAGTGCAACAATGTGGCCAAACAAGAGCCAGAAATTCCGCCACATCCCCCACCGCCGGGGGATTGTTTGTCCTTTCGGGGAAAACGTCCCCGTCTCCTCCGAGGAGGCGCGGGGGGGTCACGCCCACTCGCTAATCCGTGACGTCGCGGTCACGTGATCCGCAACCCCCCCGTCTCCCCCGAGCATTCCTCCCCCGTCTGAATACCCCTTTAGTGTCATGCCATTGCGCCAGTGTGCTAAACAGTCAAAACCTCTGCGCGTGTGCTCGCTGCACTTTCGTACTGAGGATTACGAGACCAACCGCAACTTGGTGACGGCTTTGAATGTGCCCATCCGAGCAAGTCTTTGCCGCAGCGCCGTTGTTGCTACTGTGGGTCCCGCTACCTCGGCTGCTACTAGTGTCGGCGGCCGCGCAGTAAAAGCGGGCAACGTTGGGCATGGCAGCAGTGACGTATGAGAGTCGTATTTTCAGGCGGAAGATTTGAAGCGCGCTAACGCGATGCGGACCACTAAAAACGTGATTTTATTTCAAAATAAGCACTTCCTTGGCACAAAAGCAGCGCTACGAGGTTTCTGGACCGCTATTTCAAAAATCACGTCGACTTAATATTTGCCTTTAGTGTCCCTTTAAGTGAACAACGGAAAGCAGGCGCTGCAGCACCACTAGCTCATTAAAGAGCTAGATTTCGCATGGCATTAACCAAGGAAAAGTGCAATGAGGTGTGCCTTAAAGAAGCCTTTATTGAATGTAAAGTGAAGCGCTGCGGTGGCCGCTATGAGGCGGATACAATCCATTCGCGAAGCTGCTGGGTTTAATCTTCATCGGTCATGCGGGTTCACCTTCATCCGTCTGGCTGCATCTTCACCGGTCAACACGGTTTCATCTTCAAGAAGATCGGCCTGTACGAATGAAAAAAAAAAAGTGATAACAATATTGTTTTTAGGACCAGGAAAAAGTGACCAAAACTGCTACCGTCGTACTCAATAGTATTCCGGCAAAACATCTCCGCCTACCCATAAAAACATATTGACCAATATATGTGAAGCACCTTTAATGCGAGAATGTCTCATCATTCGTGCCTATTCTGGCTTTCCCGTCACCCCCAGGCAGAGATCAACGTGACAGCAAGTGTAGAAGTGGAATGGATTATTGGGATCATGGGAAGTGCTCGCAATACATACCAAGAATAGCTAACAGTCCAAATAACCATGTACTGCGCACGAACATTGCTAAAGAAGACTCTGTGCGGTGAGTCCTGGAAACATTAGTATAGTGCCGAACGAGAGAAATAAAATTCAAGATTTCAGTAAGTCTACGATACGTGGAGCTAGGGTATAATTAATCCAGCGTACTCATGCTGATGATCACTTACGGTCATGAGGTGGGCGCATATGGAGTCTCCGGAACCCCGAGATTTCGATGAGGTATCGCTGAATGCTGAGCATCCGTCGGAGTACAACTCGGAGTTCAGCTTCGTACCGAGCCCTCAGTACCCTCCGGTGCGTCAGAAGCCTCGGCGGCAGCAGCTGCTGCTCGATCGCCCGACGTCGCGCTCTCCGCATCCCCAGACGGCCAGACGTTCGATCGTACGGCAGCGACCGCGGCTGCGCACGTATATCTGAACCGCTGCGTCCCTGCAAGGTTGTGTCGCCGACGCCGGGCAGCCACCCTGAAGAAAAGTCACCGATCGCCGGCTCAGGGATGTCAGGAGTGGGCGGCAGTAGGGAGGCACCCGTGTCAGGGCTGCTGGTTTCGTTCATGTCGACAGCCATTTCTCTCGAATGGCCGAGCATGTGGCCGTCTGGAACTCCACCATCGTCCACTGCAAGTATACGAACAGACATCTGGCAAACTCCCGCAAGGAGGAAGAAGGTTCAGGCCGACGAAAAATAGTCGTCCGGTCGTTTTTGGCACGGAGAGAAACGCTGGCTGCTGTGTGCTACGAATGCGTGAATGACAATAGCTTTCCTGTAATTTCGCTGGCTACGATACGCTGTCAAATACTGGTATATTCACGATGCACTGTGTTGCCAGGAACGTCACAGAAACTTCGGCATTTCGGGATTTATTCTTATACCCTTGAGCAACTTGGAAAAACTATTTATTGAAAACACTACACCCACGTTGTCAAATGAACTCTCCTATAGCGTGAAACCAATATTGCCTAAGTCGCTTCAAATTGTGACGCGTGTTGGCTAAGGACGACTTCAAGCAGGGCGCGCTAGCGTGCAGGGAGTTTGTGTACATGCGTCTAAGAGCAGCTATTTTAATGTCTTTCATCACAGCGAGAATGGGCTTTGCAATAAGGGAGAGGAAAAATTTCAAAACGATTTCAAGAAAAGCATTGCGCATTCAGAAAAAAAAAAGAACTGCTGCACGAAAAAGAAATGTATGTAAAATACAGCTGTCTACTGAGTGAACGATCACGAATACTCACCGGAGCTGACTCCCTGGATAGAAGAAGCACATGGCCCATGCTGCGGAGTCTCGCGCGCGTGATCCATATTTGACGTCTGACGACTCAAAGCGCTTTCAAGCTGTTTTTTATACCCCTGAATGGGCTCTCATTGGACGAAAAACCGCGCGCATGGTCGTGACGTCAAGGGACTCTTGTACTGACCGATCACGAAGTCGGCGAGAAAAATTGCGGCGCCAGAACGTTGTTACACCCTTTGTTGTGAGGGAGACAGGGAAGTTTTTGCAGAGGGGAGGGGTGAGAGAGAAAGTGGCACTACGGCAATTGTTGCCTCTTTCTTTTTCCACGTATTTAGAGGTGCTCCCGAGTTAAAGTGGCTTTTGTATTTCACGCCGGCTACGAACAGCGCCCTATAATCTCTTCCGCATGGGCCGTCAGACGCTGTCTTGTCGTTCGTTTGAACTGCATCGGAATAAATGCGGCGTCTCGCGTTTGCGGGATATTCATTAAAAAAATATATATTCCTCCGTAACTGTGAATATACGTGCAATCGATAGGCAACGGGAGCTAAAAAGAAAAAAAAAAGCGCTTGAACTTACAGCGAGACTTTATAACTCGAAACACGCGTAGCTTTGGTATATATACTTAAGAATTGGGCTAAATGTATCAGCAAAAATATGGCGCTTATGGGGTGTCCTTTAGGAAAACTTTACCGTCTTAGGGCAAATAAGGTGCATCGGAAAAAAATTCCTTTCATAGATTGATTTCTACAAACGCTGTGCAACGCGGGAAGAATGAATTTCCGACCAGAATACGTCCCAGAGTAATAATTCCTTCGTAAATATTGGGCCTAAGGGGGGGGGGGGGAAGGAGCAGGCTACAGAAATCACGCAGTCCGTGCAAGGTTTAAGTTATCTGACCAAATGACGGAGAAATTACTTATATTGGAGCTGACATATTGGAGCGAGACCGTTAAGCTGCGTGTTCTCCCGCTCTCCTACGAGAGTCGAAAGCGATACCGTAATTACAACGATGTGTGAAAGATGTTGGATCAAAACCTTAGTATTGATTAGTTCGTTCGATGGTCGTTCCTACGACGCGGAAAAAAAGACGAGCAATAGAAGGCACGTCTATTATGGCTTACACCCTTGTGCGTTGTAATCAGGATAACTACATAGAATACTTATGCGTCTGTCATGATTTAAAAAAGCCCATACAAGTAGTCGAAAACACTAGCTTCACTAGAGGTTTGGTTGTTATCCTACGCTGAACTCGTGATGTGTTTGCTGTGTTCTGACGCGGGAAACAACAACAACAAAAAAGAAAAGCGCCGCTTGACGTAAGTCTTATCTTATTAGAGAAAAGTATTTGTTTATTGCTGTTTACGCCACTCTATAATGTTTTGTTTTTAGTCAGTTACTCGTTAATTGCATCCCGCTAAACATGTATGCACCGATATTCATCTGCAGGCATGTTTTTGCCACGTGGTAGCGATGTTTGTCGGGAGTCGCTGTGTCATCCTATTCTAAGAACCCGCCGGTGCAGACACGTTGGAACATCGTGTGCTCATCCCAGGTATATACGCTTTGTGGAGCGGGGACAAAGATCGTTGTATGTTGAAGCGTAAACAATTACATTCCTTCAGGTCGAAGAAAAGAAAAATTCTGCAGATATTTGATGATTCGTAATCCCCCAGTCATTTCCCGGAATACAAAAAGGAAATGCGCGTGCAGTGCTGGGCAGCATCGGAGATATATGTATCTTCGATACTATCTTAGATACTCTTTGGGTATCTTGTATCTGTATCGCGATACGTCTCGCGAGACGTGTATCAGTATCTGTAATTCCGATACATTGAATAATGTATCGTGTATCTTAAGATACAAGATACTGCGATCGCAACTTCACGATGCGAAACAATAAACGTTGGTTGAACTCCGCTCCTCAAGCCGATACTGCTCCCACTAGGCCACCAGATTAAAAGACAGTGACATTATTTCATCTTTTCACCAGATTTTTCCAGCGAGGGCAGGGATGAGCTCTTAGCGTCCCTATTGAGGGAGCAGAGTCACGTGGTGGCGCTCGCGTCATCTCGACATTCAAACGCGCGAACGTTTACGTACGCCCAGAGGATATTTTCTTTTCACGGATTCTTTTTTTTTTCTTTTTAGTTGTGTCAGTGCTATGGCACTTGGCCCTTAGCCACTGTCCTATGCCACGTATTCCAATGCGTGCGGTGTCTTTTGCACAAATTTTGATGCCGCTGTAGTGTCGTTATTAAAGTTTCTCTTGTGTTGTGCTTCGTTACGAAGTCTTAAGAAAGGAAGAAAAGGGGTTGCTTTGCGTCTCGTGGCTTTCACACATCGGCGACTTGAAGGATGCAAGTTAGGCTTACATGCACTGAGACTGACTATATGCAAACGAGATTCGAACAGCTATAGCGCCACTGGTACTGGTACCGTCGCCATCTTGCGAGTAGATTCTTCTTGATCCACCAGAAGACGCCACTAAGTCACGTTTGGAAAAAAGAGAGGCAAATGCGCTCTCCGTCGTCGTAGCATGCGACGGCGAAGAGCCTGTCCCTGCTGTAACTAATCCATTCTTTTCAGGGGCGCCCTTGCTTCCATAATCTTCTTTGAAACGTCTCCCGTGCAACTCTCGACAAAATAGGTGCCTCTCTCTCTCTCACCGTTTTTTTTTTCTGGCTTTCTTGCTTCTGCTAGAAGTGGTGGATATCGCCGCGACCTTTTTCGTCGTCTTAGCACAGTACACATGGTTGGGAAAGTTTATAGAGGCCTCATCAAGCGCGAAAAGTGCCCGTCGCCTTCTACACGAGTGCTACAAAAAAAAAAAAGACATCATTGGTTGAAGTCGCAGTTCACCAAAAGTTCTGTCATCGTGGCGTCGTCACATGACATCGCCGCATGGTCAAAGGTGGGCAGATCCCCGAGAAAATCACAAACCGCGCGAGGCGCGGAAGGCTTTCGGTTGGGGGTCAATGCTGTCGACTGAGGAGAAAAAGAAGGCGGATTTGGCGTTCGAATCGTCTTATACAAAAAGTGCATAAGGGACCTTGCGAGTTTTATTGGGATAGATATTTCGCACACCCCCTGCGCACTTGCCACGGGCTTTCGCGAATGCGACGGCGCATCTGCCAGAACCTCATCAGTTCGCGCACACGGTGCTGCAGATCTTTTCATTCGTTTCAGAGCCACCGCACAGTGGTGTGGTAAACGAAGTGATCACACAAAACGGTTGCTTTAGGAAGTTCGCACGCGCTCACTGATGCGAGCACTCATAGCGCCAGCATATGGGATGACCATCGCGAAAACTCACGAACGTAACTTTTTTTTTCACGTTTTGCCGACTAACATTTTTGAGATACGACAGAAGCCCCAGCGTACGCAACTTAGCGCAAGGTGCTGGTGGTGTATCCTTCTTTTCTGTGTCCGTGTGTCAGTGTGCGCTAAAAATAAGTTACGATGCACTCATACCAACTAGCTCGTCTTTCAATATTACTTCAATATTATTTAGCGCAAGGGTTTCAAAAAGGGCGCCCGCGGCTTCGCACGGAATAAATCCTTGTTATTTGCTAAATAGCACAGAGACGGGACTGGTCTCAAGCATACTTTTTTTTCGTGAGGCACCCCACGCGGTCACTATGAGTTGAAACTTCACCGTGGAACGCAAATTATATATTTCGGAATCGGCGTCTAGATTTTAGTCATGGTGGAAATCAGTATCGAGGTGTTTTTTGGCAACCTGACGTCGAACCTATTTCATAAATGACCCATATATAGGATATTGGAAAGGCGTTCTTTCAATGACAACGTTAGGTGACATTTTGTTCAAATTCGCTCCCCAGTGTTTTTACCATCTTCAGTGTCTCGGCAGTTGTGGGACTAAACTTCGTGATTGCAGCACGCTAGCTGATTGAGAACCCTGGCTTAGCGATTGGAAGCTGCAAAATCGGTCCCAGCACCACATTTCTCATTTGGGGGGGGGGGGGGGGGGATAGGCGGTTCCCACATATGCCTAACTCAGATGGGATTATGGCTGCACCCAGTGAGCTCTCGTTGAAAAGGTCCATCGGAGGTGCACGCTTGAGCGCGTCCGTTTTGTGCGAACGCATTTTCTAGGTGTCTATGGCGGCCGATGCTGGCGATACTGAGACGGTAAATGGGCAACGTCGCGCGCTCTGGTCAGTGAAGGATGCCTAGAAAATAAGACATCACACGATCAACATGAGCAAAAGGATTATCTTCTAAATTTAGCTTCGCTAGAGGTTGTTTGTTCATATAACGTCAATTGTGCGCGTGTTGTCTATTTCGCGCAGTCCAAGCTTTATTTCTGTGTTTCCAAATTTCAGTAGGCACCGGGACGCATCACGTTTGTTTTGCTACGTGCGGCTGGGAACGCTAGAGCTCACGCAGCCATCCGCACTTTTCGCTGCAGTCGGGGAAATATGGCTCGCTAACTGACGGTTTGCAAAATAGTTACTGCGCCTATGCGAGCAAGCTTGTTTTCCACGCGAAAGACTCAACCACAGACTAACAGACGAAAAATTTCCCCATCTACCACTGATCCACGTCTTTCCTTTCTTTCGTTTTCCCCTTTCTCTCAGTGAAAGAGAAAACTTACAATGAGGCGTGACATTCCTGAAGTACGTTTTGAGAAGCCTTGATGCTAATCCTGCACTCGTACAAATGTGGAGGAGTGAACACACTCAGAGCGAGAAAAGCAGTCAGGGAAGGAGAAGTTTTACAGGTGTTTGCAAGTGGGCGCCAGGTGCTTTGTCGGCGCCTTCGGGAAACGGGAAACAGCATGAACGAATGCATTCGCAGCGCGCCGTTGAGTACACCTAAAGTCCCTAGATTTTTCCTTTTTACTTAAATACCGACAACTGCCTCCTTTCACGGCCCTCTCTCACGCGCAGCTGGCGTCCGACGCCATTTTCTTCCTAACTTGGAAGATTTACAAAGCCATGTGCGTCTAAGTACATTAGCCACGCATCTTTCAGCGGACAATATGCTCCCGCGACACGCCTTTCTCCTCCCGTCAATGGGTAACGCGTTTCACCAGGTGCTGGAAAAAAGTTAGGAAGAACATGGCTACCGTAAAGTCCCTAGATTTATCCCTGTTCTAGGGACTTTAGGCTACCGAAAACGAGCGTTAGCCAATGAGATTCGTCGCCGGCGCTTCAATGGTTGTCGGTACTTAAGAAAGAACAGGGAAAAATCTAGGGACTTTAAGTACACCACGAGGGAGTAGCAATGGGCATTTCTGAGAACGCGGCCTCCGCTCCCGTCGTAGTGTGATGAGCGTGTTGGCCAGGGGTCGCTCACTATTTTGCAAAGTGTCAATGGGCCTTTTTCAGTAGAGTCACTATTTGGCAGTGTTGTAGGCGTTACTGAAAAAAAGTAACTAAATACGTTACTCGTTACACTATAAAAAAAGGAACGCGTTACCGCCCTGCGTTACCTACAAAAAAATGTAACGCGTTACCGTTACCGAAAAAAGTAACGGACGTTACCTCTGCCGTTACTCCGCAATCATAAATTTTAATCAACGTGTGATTGCTGCAGGAACCCACAATAAGAATTTTTTTAACCTCAAATTTATGTTTCACATATATCTTCTAACCCAAACAACGATTACACCGAAAATGCTGATTTAAGGAGAGAGAGAGAATAAACATCTTTCATACGGTAATATTTAAGCGTCGTCCTCGGGGTGGCCTCCCCTTGCAAGAAACCATAGGTTTTGGCCGCGTCGACAGCCCTCGCTAACAGCTGGCGCAGGTCTTCGAGGGTGGGGCTGGCTAAGGCTCGCTCCCAAAGCTCAGGCGTCTAGTCTGGGTTGGATTATGTGCACAAATGTACCAGGCCTTAGCAATGTTACAGTGGCTTAAAGTTGCTTGTAGAGTTACGTGTGATGGCTTCTGATTCTGGCACATGGTGAAGCCATATTTCTCAATTAGAGATTATACACAATATGAGATTCAATCATCAACGCTATCGGCAAAGAAATCATGACTGAACTCTCAAGAAATTTCCAGTAATTCTAACGGCGTGTTTTTAGTAGCAAAGTAGATGCGAAAATTTTGTAGTAGTAAAGAAATGTTTAAATGGCTTAGTCACGGGAAGAATATCTGTGCATAAACATTTTTTGTTCACTTTAACCTGTATAATTACCGCAAAAAATTGCGAGCGTTTATGTGAAGGTGTTCAAGATCAGCCTCGCTCGCAAAACTTAGCTGCAGTTGCGGATAGAAAGAAGCAAAACTTATTTTCAAAAAGTTGATAAGCCTTATCAACTTTGTAGCAGCTATAATACGATTTCGCACATCTAGACATTTAAAAAAAAACAGTTTCCTTCGCTCTACAAGTTTCAGACAACGTTACTTTACTATTTGTTGCGCACACATTTCATACACAAAATGTCTTCTTTTAACGGCAATATTTGTGTTTTACGTCGCCGTGAACTTTCGAGAACGACAGGTAATGAAATTTTCTCCCTCGCAAATTATGCAGGTAATAAGAAAACTAAGTCCCTTTCCGGGCTGTTGAGTGGTATGTGCACAAGATGTAAAATACCCAATCAAATTTAAAATATCCATTTTCGGATCGGTGTCGATTTCTCGTGGAACCACTCGTTTGCGATAACCATGATTAGGAGTCTAACTGCGGTTATGTCTGCCGTGTAGCTACCTGTGACCGTGGTTAGCCCGTAACCGTAGTTTTGCTTAACCGCGGTTAAGGCTGTTCGTGTGACAGCGGTATTAATGGGCTTTAGTTGAAACTGAGGCACGCCAACAAAGGTAAGGAGTAAAAAGATTTTTTTTCTTTGCGTAACAAGAATATCCGACGTTTCGCGTCCCACTCGCATTCTTTTTCAGGGTTTTCTTCCTGCCATGCAGTCACGCCTATTCTTCATGATGTGAAGAATTCCTTTGAAGCAGACTCTCGATCTGCAGCGCACCTGTAGACCAGTTGACATTACCGGCTGTCTCCTGAATGGGCCAGGATTCCACAAATAGCCGCTTATAGTAATTGGCCTCTAAGTCGACGACACGGGAGTTCGTACACCACGCTGTGCTCGGCGAGTGCACTCTGTCACTCGAACTTGCGGACGTCGTTTTTATGTTGTCGCAGCCTCTCGGGGAAAGTCTTTGTTTCCCCCACGTACGAAGCGTCACGATCAGCACATATCAGCACATGGTATGGTCTAGACCAGCCCTTGCGCTTTCTCTTCGGGTGGCCTGTCTTTTGGGCACGAAAAGGCGCAGGTGCCAGCAAGCAATCCACCTGCTACAATCCACTTCCACGAAAAGCAGTTTCTCATGGCGGATTCCGCGGCTTTCTTCAAGCTTTGTGTGGCGACAAGCGATTCCATCCGGGCATACTTGTCAATGCCCGGCAAGCCGAACGCAGTCCGACGCTGCGACAAAAGAATTCGTCGGGGCGAGCTCTAGGAAAATGGCACCTGCAGGATGAAAAAGTAAAGAGTAACGTGACCCCACACGTTACCGAAAAATGGTAACGTAAGTACGTTACCCGTTACAGTTTTGAAATTGTAACGAGTACGTTACTAAGTTACCGAAAAAAGTAACGCGTTACCGGTAACGCCGTTACTTGTAACGCGTTACCGCCAACACTGCTATTTGGATGGATGCTATGAGCATCCCCTTTATAACGGGGCGGTGACAAGTGTGCCACCAGGCTGGACAAAATATCTCTTTCCTTCTTCTTTTTTTTTTAGTTCGCCTAATGTCTCTACTTCGATAAAATCTATCTTACTACAGGAAAAAAATGTAAATTATCCGCCTATTCTCTCCCATTTACGGCAGACTGTCCTTATTTTTTCCCAATATTTATTTTTGCCCTTTCTCTCTAACTTTCTGCCACCAATACTCTAACGTGTCTTAGTTATTTCAAGCGCGGTTGTGTTCAGCTTTCCATTGTGTCCCTAAAACCCAAGGCTTCATAAGTAGGCTCGTGCCCAAGCGTACACTTGGGTGGATATCTCCGCATTCAATCAGACCATGCTCCGCCGTTTCCTCATTTTACCCGCAGCTGGTACGAACAGCGCCTCCAGTGGAGATCACCGAAGTCGAAACTGAGGGTCCGTGGCCTCCGAAGTTATCCGCCACGCACCGGTAAAAAAATCTCGTGGGCCTGGTATTTTTCGGGATAATTTGAAACGACGCCAGGTGCCCCTCAGTTCGCACCTGTCGCCGCCCTGTGCAACGTTTATAGAAGCTGTTTGGTCCTGTGACCCCCCCAAAAACATGGCGCTCGTCAAGTCGCCACCACCTCGCATGCGCAGATAGTCTCCCGAAAAAAGTCCATTGTTCAACCGGCGTCACATGAAATAGTCAAACGCACGTACACTGCGAAACACTCGTCACCTGCCCGCCAGGGGGGCCCAGGCTTCCAGGTACTGTCCTACGAGGCTCAAAAGTATGAGGAGGCAAGGTCAATTCTTTGTGTCCTTCAAAAACGCTTCTACAGTCACCTGAGTACAAAAGAGAGCAACCAAGCAATTCCTGGAATCCTCGGCACAATAGCCTAACCTGCTGGCTATGCATTCATGATGTACAATGCAACAAGCTTTCTTCCCCTTTTTCTGTCTCTCTCTACCTCTCTTTCTTTTTCAGCAGTCTCATGGGGTTACATTGTGCATTGAAGACATGGAGACTAGATTTAGCCACTGAAGTCTGGAGAAATAACCCATCTGTGTTTTGGCGGATTAGTAATGTTTAGAGGCGCCACTTTTGCCGAATGGCGGAAACTGACGTGAAACACATTGCTGTCTTTCTTCACAGATAGCACCACCACCAAAAAAATGTTTGCGAGATTTATTATTTCTTGAAATTCTTTGTTTCAAGCACGCGTCGTGAAGTTAGTGAGTATTGGTGATTACACGACACTACATAGTCCTGCTAATGTGCAATACTTGTTGTGAATTACCCTATAAAAAAAGAAAAAAGTAAATTTGCACGAACCTGAAAAGCAGAAAAATGAGCTAAATTCACTGCTGTCTACACATATTTAATTAACTTACGACAATTTTCTCTTCATAGAAACCTAGAGAAAGGCTTGCTGCTTGAATATTGAAGATTTCAGAGTATCAGCTTGGACAGTTTTGTCCCTTCATCGGTAATGCCTGACCAAGTAGGGCCATAAATTGCCGAATTGAAGTAGCAATTATTCAGGAACTGTTCATCAGAACAAAAAACAACTTTCGCGCAGACATAAAGTACATTGTAGCCTAGAAGCCCATTCAATATTTTTTGTTCTGCACAGAACAGAAAAAAAGTTATTTACTCATAAACTTTCATGGTTTTGCCCATTTTTATTGGAGCGTGCACCAATTTCTAATTGCTTTACTGGCCATATCTCTTCATAGAAACCTTGCATAACGCTTCATTAAAAGGCTCAGCAAACTTGATTTCGTTATGTTGAACAGTTTTTGCTACACTGGCAGTACAACGGAGGCTCGTACAGCAAAAACGCTGTTTTTTGCTCACATCTTTTCATAGCCATGAAATAACGGTCCATACTAGGCGACAATATTAACTATCATTAGAAGCGGAGAACGTAAACTTTCTAATGCAATACAACTCATATTCATCCATGAGCAAGCAAGCACAGTGAGCCAGTAAACAACGACCTAAATGTCGAGCGCTGGCCACTGGAGTGGGACCGCCACCTTAGAAGCTATTTTGGTCGTACGTCTCTTTTTCGTTTATTCAATGAGTTTTCAAAATCATAATTGGATTGTGAGCACAAGTTCTTTTAAGCTGTCCTTTTCCATCCCATACATCACCTAGTCTCGGTATCGCTTTTTTTTCGGGTCTCCTTGCGGCAGTACATCTTTAACGTGGTCGCAAGGTAAGCTCGAGATCTCTGCTTTATTCTCAGTGTTGTCGGTAACGCGTTACAAGTAACGGCGTTACCGGTAACGCGTTACTTTTTTCGGTAACTTAGTAACGTACTCGTTACATTCGGAACTGTAACGGGTAACGTACTTCCGTTAACATTTTTTCGGTAACGTGAGGTGTCACGTTACTCGTTACTTTTTAATCCTGTAGGGCCTTTTTTCCAGAGCTCGCTACGACGAATTCTGTTGTCGCAGCCTCGGAATGTTGTCGGCCTGCCAGGCATAAGAAAGAACGTGCGGGCGGAATCACTTTTGTTTGTGGAAAATGCGGGGACAATTCCTAAGACGCGCCGACTACCTTTGGAAAAAGTTGGGCCATCGCCACACAAAGCTTGAAAAAAGCCGCGGAATCCGGCACTGAGAAACTGTACGGATATGTTTTTTCGTGGAAGTGGATTGTAGCAGGTGGATTGCTGGCACCTGCGCCTTTTTCGTACCCAAGAGACAGGCTGCCCGAAGAAAAAGCGCATGGGCGGTTTACTCCATACAATGTGCTGATCGTGAGGCTTCGTACGCGGGGGAAACAAAGAACTTCCCCGAGAGGCAACATTAAAAGGACGTTGACGGGTGCAAAGTAGTAAACTCGCTGGGCACAGCGTGGTGAAAGACCAGCGCATCGAAGTTAACAAGTCCCGCGTCGTTGACTTAGAAGCCAATTACTATGAGCGGCTTTTTGGTGGAAATCCTGACCCATCAACGTCAACCGGTCTTACAGGTGCTCTGCCGATCGAGAGTCTGCCTCAACGGAATCTTGCACATCATGGAGAGAATAGGCGTGACCCAACGGCAGGAAGAAGACCCTCAAAAAGAAAACGAAGTGGGACGCGATACGTCTATCTTTTTCTTTGTAACGAAAAAAAAAAAGAAACTTACTCACTACTTTGGTTGGCGTCGCTCTGTTTCAACCAAACCCATGAATACCGCTGTCACACGAACAGCTTTAACGCGGTTAAGCTAACTACGGTTACGGCTAACCACGGTTACAGGCAGGTGTTTATCGCAACGGGTACTCCACGAGAGATCGTCACGCATCCGAAAAGGATGTTTTAGATTTAATTGATTATTTTGTATTTTATGCACATGCCACCAGTAGCCTGAAGAGGAACCTAGTTTTATATTAGCTGCATAATTTACGAGCAAAAATAGCGAACATATTCAATACAGAGGGACCGATTTCATTACCTGTCGTTCTCAAACGTCACAGTGATGAAAAACGCAAATATACCGTTACAAAGACATTTTGTGTATGACATGTATGCGCAACAAAGAGTAAAGTAACATTGTTTGGGACTTGTAGAGCGAAGGAAACTATTTTTGAAGTGTCTAAATATGCGACATTTTTTATAGTTGCTACATAATAGTTGCTACAACGTTGATAAGGCTTATCAACTTTGTTTTGAAATGAATATTGCTTCTTTCTATCTGCAACTACAGTTAAGTTTCTGGTATTGAACTCCTGAGCGACGAGGCTGATCTTAAACACTCTATACAGGTTAACAGGTTGTATAGGTTCAAGTGAACAAAAAATGTATATTCTCCGATATTTTTCAGTGACTAGGCTATTAAATCATTTCTTTATACTACAAATTTGCGCATCTATTTTGCTAGTAGAAGCACGCCGTCAGAATTACTGTAAACTTATTGAAAGTTCAGTGATGCTTCTTTTTGTGGATAGCTTTAATAATTGAATCTCATAGTGTGTATAATGTCACATTGAGAAAAACGGCTTCACCATGTGACAGTCAGAAGCCATCGCAACCTTAAGCCACTATAACGTAGCTAAAGTCAGGTACATTTGTGCAAATAATTCTCGTTAAAGCAGCATTTGGGTACAATCGTTGTTTGGGTGCTAAGTTCTATGTGAAACGTAAATTGTGTGATTTAAAAATTCCTAATCCGGGTTCCTACAGCAAAGGACACATTGATTAAAATTTATGATTGCGGAGTAACGGGCAGAGGTAACGTCGTACTTTTTTCGGTAACGGTAACGGTAACGCGTTACATTTTTTTGTAGGTAACGTAGGGCGGTAACGCGTTCCTTTTTTTATGGTTGTAACGAGTAACGTATTTAGTTACTTTTTTTCAGTAACGCCTACAACACTGTTTATTCTTAATTTTAGCTGCCTGCATCATTTCTGCTACTGTTTACAGACTTATATTCTAGTTAAGTTACTGTTAAGTCAAGGCGACTCTGAGAACAAATATATAATAATCTGCGCAAGCTTGGAGTATACAGTAACAAAACTTCTGCTTACTGCTTAGTAAAATAGCGAAATTGAGTTTTCATTATAATAACGTAAATTATTAGCAGCCATCTCAAAGATGTTAGCAAAGGGATTGGAGAAACATTGTTATACAAAATGCTCCGTTTTTCTAATGAGCGTCTCATCGTGTCGGTTTACGCTATTTTACATAGGCACTGATTTTCTGTAGTCTTACTCTAAATGCCTAGTTCTCCTAGCTATTAGGGGTTACCCGCAGCTGTTTGATGGTTATGGTGCTTGACTGCTAACCCGTAGGTTGCGGCGGCCGCAGTTCGATGCCCGTGTGCTTATATTTAAGTTTTATAGCACCACATGGTCGAAATTTCTGGAGCCCTCCACTACGGCATCTATCATTATCATATTGTGGTTCTGTGGGGCGTTAAACGCAACGATTATTATTAGCTCTCGGGGTGCCGCCTGTATCGTGTTCCTATACTTATTCGCTGTGTTCGGTGCAGAACCTCTTTTCTATTTTACTTAGGTATATTCGGCTTCCTTTTTAGTCTTCGTAAATATTTTTACTGTTACTAATCACCAGGTAATCGGAGCTTAAGTGGCAATTAGTGTGAATAGCAGCTATGTCCTGCGGCACTTCGTGGAACTATAGAACACGTCTGATACGTTTCCTGGGCTGCAGATGTTCTCTCACGAAAGAAAGATTGTTAAAAGATCGCGCATTACTGAGCACGTCGCTAACGAACGCTTTACGCTAGCAGATACGTAGAAAATAAAAGTAATTGCAGTTTTATGTCATCTACGTAAACAAGATGCGTCACAAAGAATGTCGCTACCAGCTTCTCACTGACGTACACCTGTCCGGTGATCGGGTATTGCAAAAACCGTGCTACGTTTACGGGCTGGTAGAACTTAACAGTATGTGCACCATTGTGCGGAGGCTTCTTATTGAAGTTCTCGTGAATAGATCACATCCCGCTAGCTGGTCGGCAAGCAGAGCATGGACTCCAGCCAATTATAAAAGCGGCAAGCGAAAACCTTTATCAGCGAAGTGTATAAAGAGCTGTCATGGTATGCAGCTAAAGCAACCCCAATACCTTTTTTAAGAACGAAAGTAAGATATCTTCAGCAAGAATACAAAACTTAGAGTTACGACATTTCATCCAAATGAAACAAAAATGGTCGCCGTTAAAAAACTTCCAAGCAAACTTTTTGTGCATGGGCGTTTAGCTACATTACTGTATGTACAGATAATAATAACAAATTTTCGAATGTATCGAAGTATCTTAAGATACAATGGGAGTGTATCGTATCGGATACAATCGGCGTTGTGGTATCTTGTATCTGTATCTCAAATACTTCTTGCCTGAGTATCTTGTATCGTATCGCGATACATTTCAAGTATCTTTGCCCAGCCCTGTGCGCGTGCAAATGCTATCTTAGAAATGCTTAATCACCTCGTTTGCCCTTCTGTCAAGGAAACTTGTGCCGCGGCAATTTCTGACCCCTTTGTAACCACTCCTGCGAACCCTTTCCTGCGTAGCGGAGTGGTTCCACGTGCTTCTAAATTCTTTTCATCTCACTGTTTTCTTGCTGTTTGGTTGCCACGTGACATAAAGTCTCGGGAAATAATACAAACCATAAAAAACATCGGTTCATCAAATTGGTTCATCAAACATCGGGTCATCAAATTTATGCGAGAGGGGGCGCCTCGCACCAAAATTGAAACCTCGAGAAGTTTGCGTTTCATTGTCCTGTGTACGTGGGTACTTCTGACCGATTATTAGCGGCGAGAGTTGCCTTTAAGATATTTTAATCCATTTTAAAGTAAGAGTGAGTGCTCATCTGAGTTGGCAGCACCTTGCGACATCGCCACTGGAGTGACGTTGTTCGGGACTCCGAGTGACGTTCCACGAGTAAAGCAAGTATTGCCGACGTCACAGAAGATTCGCGGGGTGCCCACAATACCACGACTGGCATCCGGCGAGGACTACTGTTCCTCACCCCTTTTCTCTTTTGTCAAGCTGCTCTCAAGGTGGTTGTGGCTGCCTACGCCAGGAATGCTTTCTTTCTCCTGAATTTACAAAGAAACACGGTGAGGTTTAACACACCGAAGTTCCCACATCGTTTTTACACGCACGGGGCCCCGGTTTGAAAACTCCGCTTTGAACGTCACGAAAGCTTGAGAACATGTGATCTTAGCGCGCCCCCCGCGGTGGGGACTTTTCTATTGACTTTAGGTGAGCGTTCGAAGTAGCGTTAAAATAAGTAGCAATTAACGACGCTAGCATTAATTATACGATACGTTACAGCATTTACGATTCAATTTGGGAATGAACAACAAAAAATTACAACAGTACAAATGCGACAAAGGAAAAATTCGCTGTCGGGGGTCGTTTGACCACGCTCGTGGGGTTCCGTATTTTAGAGCTGTTTGTGTATGCGTTCAAGTGCCGCCCCCTTGGACTTAAAGTGATGTTGTGTGTAGGCATTATAGCAAATAAACGTTGGTTTCTACGTTGGACTAATATGAGAGTCTTTCATTTGAAGGACTCTGGTAATGCTCATATAGTCAACGGAGTTGAGTTGACCATGCTGAAGAATCCGATAGCAACACCGTTGAGATCCAGGCATAAAGAATGCTTAGCATTATCGGAATATATGACTGAGATTCACGCACAGTGTTTATGCGGTAGAAATATATCCCTCCCAAAGCATAAGACATTCGACATCCATCATGTAAACACTTTCCTGAACTCCGACCTCCGTCCGGACCTCGTCGACGTTCAAGCTTCGCTTCTTGCTGGCTTTAGTCGGGGATTGCCTTCACTAAGGCATACGATATGAACTGGAGTGACCGCCAGCGCGGCATGCGAGGTCTGCGGTACCGAAGAAAACATAGATCATTTGCTATATGCCACCAGGGTTGCCACTGACTTTCGAGTAAATGTCGCCAAACGACGAGCAAAAAGTCGCCAAAAGTCGCCATTTTTTTTTACAAATTTCGCCAAAAAAGTAGCCATTCTAGATATGTGCGGCATACCCAGTAATAAAAATTTCCACTCACGTATAGCCCCGTAGAACAGTACCATCCAAGACCCTTAAATTATATTGACGTTTCTCGATGCCAGTCGTATCGCCCGCTTCACCATGGGAGTGCATGGTGCTGCTTCTCCGACTAGCCGCAAGATGTGCGTGGTGGTGCAAGGGTGAATGAACGAAACGCTCATGATATCCTTCCATCCCTGTCCTCTCGTTTGAAAGCTAAAAGTGTGATATAAACCTTGGGCGAAAACCGTGAAAGCATTATTTATAGACAGCTTTACGTACCCTTATATGAATTAAAAGGATTAAAAGGTTTATTGAAGGTAACACGACAGAATTCTTACAGGAACCGATCATTAGTGAGTCTTACACCTTTTCAGTGTGAACTAATATGATACCGGACATCACCGACCCTTTCTTATAGTTACTTATATCTACACGAGTCAATCCGATGCGTTATTGCCCCTTCAGATGCGAAACTTCAGATAAGCCTAAAGCACCTAAAGCCATAAACCTATAGTCAATCACTGCCCCCTCGCGGTTTGCAAGGCAGTCCGCTGACTTACATTTTGCTAGAATGTCACTGGGGGACGTTCCAGTACTTCCTGCATCTAGATGGCATCCCGAACTAAGGATCCCACTCACTGATCTTATTTTCACAGAACATTAAATAAATGTTTTATTATCTCCCTAGATGAATTGAGGAGGTACACACGAGTTACAGGACGGACATCCGAATGACGCGTAATGTGCACATTCTACTCGTGGGTCTAAAACCAAGAAAAATACTGAGAATGTTGCCGCTCATTCGTTCGGAAAACACTGAGCTTAGGATTCAAAACTCGGTGGAGACCTAAGCCGAAAATCGCCAAAAATTCGCCATGTCGGCATTCATAATTTTAGGTCGCCACGGGCCCCTCAAATTCGCCAATTTGGCGAAAAGTAGCCACCATTGGCAACCCTGTATGCCACTGCCCTCGATTTACCTCTGAAAGACGAACACTTCCTAACGCGTGGCGACTACTGGGCGTTCGGCCGCTCTTCGCACAGCTGGAACCCAGTCTCTATCCCTCGTTGGCCCACAAAGCATCGAAGGCACATTTGCGCTTTTTGAGGACGACAGGCTTCACCGTCGCCGTGATGTTTCGTATATCGTATATATTCTGGAAGAAAGTAGTCCTTAGAGAAGTTGCGTTCGAGGCGTGCAACCCAGGAGTCGAACCACCCTACCTTCGTTCCACGACGTGACGCCTAAGACAATTCAGCCACGTGCGAATACATGTCCCTATCCGTATCTGTACGTGGTAAGGTATATTTTAACTATCCCTTAGAGTTGGCGATGTGCCAGCGTCTCTGAGCTGCTTCAGCGTCGCGGACGCTTGTTCACTATGAACCTGTAAGATGATGCAGGAGGCCTATAATACGCGACTGTGCGCGGCCCAGTCTTGAACGCAATCTGCGAAGCGATTATTACAAAGCGCACTTGAGACGAAGGTTAATAACTCCATGTACGATGTGTTATCGCAGATGGATTCGCGTTAAGGCGGGACGTCATGACTGTCAATTCACTCGCTGCTGCTTCGGTGCAGCAGGGCCGGTGAGGCAGCAGCGCATCCCTTGAGAGCTGCTTCGCAGTGTGGCAACATGGATACATACAGACACAATATTAATGGCAACTAACAGACAGCAATGCCAAGGAAAGTATAGTGTCGTTATTTGCAGTAATTAGATTGAAGAAGTAAAGTGGACGAAAAGATAATTTGCCGCCGCAGGGACCGAATCTGCGACCTACCAGTGTTGTAGGCGTTACTGAAAAAAGGTAACTAAATACGTTACTCGTTACACTATAAAAAAAGGAACGCGTTACTGCCCTACGTTACCTATAAAAAAATGTAACGCGTTATCGTTACCGTTACCGAAAAAAGTAACGGACGTTACTTCTGCCGTTACTTCGCAATCATAAATTTTAATCGATGTGTTTTTGCTGCAGGAACCCACAATGAGAATATCTTAAATCTGAAATTTCCATTTCACATAGAACTTCTAACCCAAACAACGAATATACCCAAAATGCTGATTTAACGAGTAATTTACACAAATCTATCGGACCTTAGTGTGTGGCTTAAAGTTGCCTGTAGAGTGGCGTGTGATGGTTCCGGACTCTGGCTCATGGTGAAGCCATTTTTCTTAATGTGACATTATAGAGAATATGAGATTCAATCATCAACGCTATTCGCAAAGAAAGCATCAAGGAAATCTCAAGAAATTTACAACAATTCTGATGGTGTGCTTCTGCTAGCAAAACAGATGCGCAAATTTTGTAGTAGTGAAGAAATGCTTAAATGGGCTAGCCACGTAAAAAAATATCTGTGCATAAACATTTTTTGTTCACTTTAACCTGTATAATTACCGCAAAATTTCGAGCGTTTTGTGAGGGTGTTCAAGATCAGCCTCACTCGCTCAGGAGTTCAATAACCAGAAACTTCGCTGCAGTTGCGATAGAAAGAAGCAAAATTTATTTTTTAGAACAAAGTTGATAAGCTTTATCAACTTTGTAGCTCCTATAAAATGTCGCATAATAAGACAGTATTCAAAAACAGTTTCCTTCGCTGTACAAGTTTCAAACAATGTTACTTTACTCTTTGTTGCGCATACATTTCATACACGAAATATCTTCTTTGTAACGATAATATTTGTGTTTTGCAACGTCGTGAACTTTCTAGAACGACAGGTAATGAAATTGATCCCTCCGTATTGAATATGTTTGATATTTTTTTCCCTCGTTAATTATGCAGTTAATAAGGAAATTAAATTCCTTTTCGGGCTACTGGTTGGTACATGCATAAAATATAAATACTCAATCAAATCTAAAATATCTATTTTCGGATCCATGTCGATCTCTCGTGGAATCACCCGTTTGCAATAACCACGATTAGGAGACTAACTGCGGTAGTGTCTGCCGTGTAGCTACCTGCAACCGTGGTTAGCCGTAACAGTAGTTAGCTTAACCGCGGTTAAAGCTGTTCGTGTGACAGCGGTATTATTGGCTTTGATTGAAACAGAGGGACGCCAACCAAGGTAGTGAATAAAAAATATTTTTGTAATTCTTTTTGCGTTACAAGAAAAAATTTGACGTTTCGCGTCCCGCTCGCATTCTTTTCAGGGTTTTCTTCCAGCCGTGGGGTCACGCCTATTCTCCACTATAAGGCAGACTCTCGATCGACAGCGCACCTGTAGACCGGTTGACGTTACCGGCTGTCGTCTGAATTGGCCAGAATTGCACAAAAAGCCCCGTAGGTCGACGACGCGGGAGTTGTCGGATTCGATGCGGTGGTCGTTTACCATGCTGTGCTCAGCGAGTGTACTCCTTTGTCACGCGTACGTGCGGACATTTTTATGTTGTCGCAGTCTCTCGGGGAAGTTCTTTGTTTTCCCCACGTCAGAGTTTCATGATCAGCACGTGGTATAAAGTAAACCAGCTCCTGCGCTTTCTCTTCGGACGGCCTGTTCTTTGGTCACGAAAAGGCGCAGGTGCCAGCAATCCACCTGTTACATCCACTTCCACGAGAAGCATGTCCGTACAGTTTCTCATGGCGAATTACGCGGCTTTCTTCAAGCTTTGTATAGTGATGGCCCAACCTCCCAAACAAGGAGTCGGCGCGTCTTAAGAAATTGGTCTCCACAATTTCCACAAAAAAATAAGCGATTCCGCCCGCGCTTTCTTTGTCAGTGATTGGCAGGCCGACAGCTGTCCGACGCTGCGACAAAAGAATTTGTCGGAGCGAGCTCTGAGAAAACGGCACCCCAGGATGAAAAAGTAACGAGTAAAGTGACACCTCACGTTGCCAAAAAATGTTAACGTATGTACGTTACCCGTTACAGTTTCTAAATTGTAACGAGTACTTTACTAAGTTACCGAAAAAAGTAACGCGTTACCGGCAACGCCGTTACTTGTAACGCGTTACCGCCAACACTGCGACCTACAGAGCATACAGAGTGTTTTATGAAATGTGTTCGAGAATCCTAAAAAATCAAGGAACTCGAATACTTGCTCGCTGTAAACAATATTTATCCTAATGCATGCTTTTCACCAGTTCAGTCATTATTTCTTACAAGAGGTCTAGTCATTTTCTTGTTACTTACATAATCACGTAAGCTGCTTCCCCATAATTTGAAGCAGTACAGCAACACGACACCATCTGTTAAATGTGCAACGAAGCCGTATGATCGAAACTAAAATGCGCATATTAAAAACATGCTAAACAGCTAGAAAGAGCTGAATTAAGATCAAGTTTTTACTCCACCTGAAAGTCGCAGTGTGTCGTTCAAAGCTGGCGTCAGCCACAGTCCAAAAAGGGCAATAAGTGAAGCAATGAATGGGTTTAGATTGATAAACTGTTCTCTGAGAACACTAATGTCGTACATTTCACTATCATAGGTTTGTTAGGGGACGAGAAAATCAAGGTCCAAACACTCATTTTTTAAATTTCGCGCCGACATCTCCGCGCGGACGTAACGGATTACAAAGTGTATTTTTCGTATTCTGGCGACATCGGATAAACGAAACTTTCTGAAACTGGGTCTGTGTGTTAAGTATATGGCCCTCTCAAAGGGACAATGCACTTCATTTTTACTGATTAGTAGTACGTAGGACCTAGTAGACGCGGTCAAAATTTATGAAGTCACGGGTTTGGTGCAGGAACATTAAAGGAGTGGTGACACAAAATTCGGACACCATTTGAATCACACTAAAGGGCGCATATAGGTGCCATCTGACGATATGAGCCACAAATACAGCTTAAGGGGGCACTGCAAAACTTTTTCAGCATGGTCCTAAAACACTGCCGATCGGTAGTCGAGGCTCCCGATAACACGCGTGCCAAACATTATTATAGCGCAAACACGCGGCCTGGGATGTACAATGACTTCCCAAAGTCAGCTAAAAAGAGCTCCCTCTTTCTCTCGACAAAAGTATTGCTTACGGCGTCACTGACACAGGTTCCACGCCATTGCCTGATTTGAACATGGCGCGCTGGGTAGTTACTGCGGCCGCCGCGGGATGCCGTCACTCGCCCGCGCGCGTGCGCGATCGCACTGAAAGCAAGCCACGCGTTCGAAGCAAAAAAAAAAAAAAAGAAAAGTGCTCCAAAGTCACGAAGCGCTTGACGTACCTTCTTCCCCGTGCCACCCCTCCCTGCTTTGCTTCCAGCGCTTTCGTCAGGACGAGAGAAGGAAGAAAGCAATTGCAGCGTGCGACAAATCTTTGTAACTCCGCTCGTACTGGACGGATTCTAAAGAATCTTGCGGTGGCGATTCGTGAGGAAATAAGCTCCTTTATTGAAGCCATTCCATGGCTACTTGGAAAGATGTTGCAGGGCCCCTTTAAAAAGTATTTTAATTGAGTTTTGAAGTTCGTGAAAGTGCCAAATCGGAATAGAAGTAAAAGGCGATGATGTCATCGAGCGGGGCCGTTTTGTTCTGGCCGGGTTACCGGAGGCGTGTACGAGACGGACAACGTTGGCAGCGACACCTGATGATGCATAGCCTAACCAGAGACCTACAAATAACCTTGCAGCGACTCACCCGATATACTGACTCTGTGTAAATCATTAGCATGAGATAATTAGCAACTCACAGTGTTCTCACTGCTTTTTTTTCGACAACAACAGCAACGAGACGGACAAAACAGAAAAAAAATTATTGTAGTTGGACAAAACGCCACAAGAAGTCGTTACGGGCTCCACAGCTGCTGCTACTGCTGCAGCCGTCAAGAGCTCCGGTAACCAGGTGTCTGCAAACGTTATGAAGTCCACAGACAAACTAAAGCTCTCTACTGCAGGGATCGTATTGCGTAGTGGACAGATAACTGCTTCGGCCTCCGGCGTGCGTACGTGAGATTGGTATGCCTTGAGAACGCTGCATTGCCCGATATAAATACGAGTCAGTAAAGCGGACATCACGTTTCTTGCATGTTACGCATAAACGCTGTTACAGAGCGCCAATGTTTTGATTTTACTGCTTCCTTAGTCACTTCTCAACATGCTACTTTACAAATGATCGAAGCGAAAATGTTTCAGCACGGCTAGTAATGCTTCGGCAGCTCCAAGCGTCACGGAAACGTAGCCTCGGTTGGACGACGACGACAAGAACAAAATCGCAGTTAACGGCGGGATTCGCGAACCGAATCGAGCTTTTCTGACTGATTTTTACACTCCTCCAAGCTCTTTCGTTCATCGCCCCACTAGATATGTAAGCAACGTAGTTTGACGATCGAGGAAACAAGCGCTCACAATGCTCAACACAGCAGACGAAACAGCAGCGCTGACAAAATGGCAGAAGCGGCCAGTGACGATAGGTGAAAATCACAAGAAAAAAAAGACATAAAAGGGCATTAGGGAGAGTTAATGTAAGTACATGCGAAAAGCAACAGAAAAAACACACAAAAATACAGCCCAGTCACATAACACTGTAGTTGAAAATGTAATCACACGAACACCGCATATCCTATAAATATTACTACACAACGTCCAATCACGTAACATCACTGAAATTGGCAAAGTCCAGTCATAGAGACAGAATGAGTTCGCACATGACGCTACACATAACGCGACAGGTCAGGTCAAATTATATGCATAAAATCAGTCTAAAAAGGTGTTCTCAATAATTTCCAAGTATGCCACTCCTTCTAGGCACTATAGTTATGCTAATAGCGCACGTTTTTGCTAGGCGCGTGTTGGCCATGGGATTTTTCTGAGGCTGAAGGGCCTACGGTACCGTGCCAATAAATCTCGTTATCTATTGTCTTTTGTCATGATCCCGAGGGCATTCTAACAAAAGACGTTGTACATCTTCATCTGCGTGCCCTCATCTGCATTCTGGTCTGTATGCTAGTGCAAATTTGTGTAAAAAGTGTTTTGTGTACGCGGACCCAGTCGGAGGTGGTGCACCAGCGTTTCAAAGGCCCTGATTGTATTTAACGGTTAAAGTGATCCGGATATCAAGGGCAGGATCGATGCAAAATAGTTCTGAATGTCTTGAATTCTCCATCAAACTACACTCCCGCTACAACCATGAGACATCTGTTGGAGTATGTGCCGTAATCGCCTTGCGTTACAAGTATAGTCCCGATGTATCATTTGAGGAGCTGGCTCGACAGGTTCTTAAGCTGGGGCAAATTTCCGCGCCGTAAGCGTAACCTTAGTTTCCAGAGGTGACTGCTATAGGCGCAGCTCGCGCGAAAAGAAGTCTTCTTCCTCTTGTTCTTCGAGCGCCTTGATGATGACATTAACACGTTCGGCCACAGCTGCAAGGTCTGCGACCGCGTTTGGTTCGACAACAACCTGACCACGATCGCCACTATAACAACGTGTGACGTCTTTATATGACAGTAGAGGAATTTTACGGAGCATTCACGGTTTACCCGATAATCCCGAGCCAGCTCCTCAATCATCATTCACTTCGAGGATATGGCGTGATTTTTTTTTTCCTATGCACTTGTCCGGCTGCTTCATACACTGTAACATTGCTAGGGATATTGCAGTGATCAGGTATCCACTGGAATAATATTAAGTGGTTTGTTCGCTTGCTTTTGCAACTTCCTTCAATGTTTCGTAAATGAAAGTGTATTTTTCGAATTGACGTCATTATTGAGTGACGACAAAGCTGCCTGAGATTCCGACAGGATGACTCATTTACTTACTTGTGTTAATGAAATAATGTATCGTAACACAGGCCGTATCGTAAATAATTCTGCTGCAATGACGATGTCACGTAGACAATTTAAATGTCCTGATTTTGTCCCATTCTGTAATAACAACACGGCTGTAGATGAATTTGTTTGACAAGAACCATAGGCAAGTAAAGTTCTATTCGCTGTCTTATTACAAAGCTTTCTTTTAACTTGGGCACCCTTGTTCGCTGATCGTTGTTTTCCCACTGAGCGCAGGCCTCATGATGGCGACCAGCACGCCAATCGAGTCGTCCCGCATCGCACCCTACATCAACGTGAGCGCGACTCCCCACCCGCCGGCGCCGCCACAAGCACCGAGGCATCCGTCGGAGCGGCTCTTCCTGCCGCCGCATTCCACCGCCGCCACAGTTGCCGTCAGCGGGGCGGCGGGTGCCAGAGGAGGTGGCGGAACGGCAGCCGCTGCCGCAGCCGCCGCTGCAGGCGGCGGCAACCTTTCTTCCCTACGCCGCCGACCCTACGGGACTGCTCGCCGCCGCTCTACCACTACTCGGCCGTTGCCGCAGCGGCGGCGGCGGCCGTGGCGTCGGGCCACGCGCCGCACCCGTACCGCCGCCGTCCCGTGCCTCCCCCGCCCTCCTCAGCCGCAGCGGCAGCCGCTGCGGCGAGCCTGCTATTCTACCCGGCGCACATGCCGTTTCCCGGCGGATTGACCACTGCGCTCATGGCTGCCGAGAGACTCACCACCAAGAACTCGAGCATCGCCGACTTGCGACTGAAGGCTCAGAAACACGCCGCAGCTCTGGGCCTGTGACGCAGGCTGGCATCGCCGCGCGCTGCAGCCGTTGGACCCGCTCCGCTGCCGCCACCGGAGGCGCAAGCCGTGAATGACGTTAGCCCTAACGGGGATGTCATCGTTGAAGGCGTCGACGACGACACAGAGGTCGTTCCGTGCAGAACTCACGTAGTGCTTTGAAAAAGGAACCACCCCACAAACACTAAAGAAAGAAAGCATCGGAAAGCACTGCCTGCTTGCGCTTTAGTGATGTGAAGTGACAGGGAACAGAACCTTTTTGGTGGGAACAAAACATTACACGCGCCCGGTGTTAGTGCTCTCGCGTTCACATGAACCAATCAAGCCTAACGTTGAGCGCCTTGCGCTTCCAACTGAAACCATTCTGTGCGGCAAGGACTGTACAGCTTTTGACGGCCTGTAATAGGACTGTTTCGCTTATGCGCTGGAAATCTCTATGAAGCGCAATAGGTCACTTCCTGCGCAGCAGGAAAGCTATACGACACACTGAGTTTCCTTTCAAGGAGCACACCTATATGGTTCGTCTAGCAATTTCGCTGTGCAGCTAGTGCAACTTTGTTTCTTGTTGAGACGGCCGGGGTTACAGTGTCCGATAGTCGAAAGGTTGTCAGAAATTCCACGTTTATGAGAGGTCGTGGCTGAAGAAATTGTAAAAATAGTTAATTTCTCATGTTCTAAGTAAAAAATAAAGTACAATTTCGTTATGAGGCACGTCATAGTAGGAGACTCCAGAATAATCTTAACCGCCTAAGATTCTTCAACGTGCACTAGCTTCGATTTAAGTACACGTGTGTTTTTGCCTGTCCCTCTCACTAAAAGGCGGCAGCCGTGGCGGGGAATCGAACGCTCTTCCTCGAGCTTGCAAGTGCCACACCGCAAACACTAAGCTACCATCGGAGAGCGTAAAATGGTAATTGCAAAAAAAAAAAAAATCATATATAAACTGCTAAACCTGAGCGTTAACAAAAGAGCGAGCCTTCCGGTAGCTTGTGGTCAAACATGTTGAACAGATGCTTTAAGGCAGCGAATCATTTAGTAAGATTAGTTTCACAGTCTTCTACTTTGCCTTAGCAGGTTATTTCTGGCACGTATGTAGGGTCCTCTGCGAGCGCCAACATGCCAGTTACACCGCTCGTTCACGCTTTAATGCGTACAAGCATTACTTAATTGAAAATTTTTCGTTATGCGTGCCGTTAAAGAAAACGAAAAGAAAACACTAGTAGATACCATCGAAGCAATTTTGAACTCTATATATTTACAGAATGCATTCTGAAAAGGTACAGTTAAGATTCGTCAATTTAGCCACACATGTTGCTAGTAGACCAGAAAAATATGTGCTTCATAGGGAGCTGCCTTCCAAAGCGAGTGAAATATTAATCGCCGGCGTGCCAAATCTCAGCAATGGCGGTTTACTTTTTATGAGAGCGAAGACATATTCTTTACAGCAACGCCGAACAAAGCGCACTTCTCGGTACACTCTTAAAAAAAAGAGAGTCAAAAGGGAGTCACGTCTGCTTGACTCTCTTTGTGGCAGCCGATGACCACCTTTTTTTCTAAGGGGAGTCACAATGCTCTGGTCGACGCTCCTGAATGAAATAGATGACTCCCTTGCTCCAAGGGAGTCAGTGATGGTTCTGCATATACAGGGTGGGTTTTTTTAAAAAAGAAAGCTTCACTGGCTCCGACCAAGATACAGTTCGCTGCTTTGGCTTGTGGTATACCGAAAAATTTTGGTTGAGAATATATAACATGGATTCGTAAAATGTGGAATTACGCACGTATTGTGTTATGGCTTCAGTTACGATATTGCTGAAACGGCGCTTCGAAAACGTCTACAAGTAAACAGGGTTCTTAAAAAATCTTGCCCCCAAGCGAAACATTCAGAGTTATGACAACGTTTAACAATGGCAGCGCTGACAAATTTGCGAATCTTCGCACGTTTGCAAGCGAGGTTTGTAGATTCCTACGACAGCATGCATGGCAGAAAAACATACATTTATTAGTGAAATGGACGTGCATGGTGTTGAACGCACTGGCGATCGGGAACACATCTAACTCGACGGCCGTAAAAACATGTGCCGCAAAGCTGGCATGATAACCGCGCAGACCGGTTATCAAGGCGACGCTTTACCGCGTCTCCTAAAGAGCGACAATACTACCAGAATTATAGCTCGCGTGGTCATCATTTCTGCCCGCCACAGCTAAACTATATCTTCACGATAATCCGCGCGGGCCACCAAATCGCTCAGCAAACGTTGAGCACAGCTAGGCACGCACACACGGCCTCACCGCACTCTCCTTAGCCCCTAGAGCAGGGGATGCACGTTCACCTGCGCCCCCTCCCACCGTACAGCCCTTACAGACACACACAGGGCACGCTTCGCCTCCTCCACCCTGATATTATTCAATAGAGCTTTAACTATGCATGGATGTGTGTTCTATAGCACAAAAAACAAAACCGAAACCATTTAGGCGTTCGTGGAGGCTACTTTAATCCAAAGCCGAAGCCATCAATACGAGACAGCCATTTTGGCCTGGCGTCGTGAGACGGCATTGTTCGTGATCCGTCTCGTTGTGGTCGTTCTTTAGTCCGCCAGAATAATCTGTGTCGTCAGGCGTGATTGCAAGTGATTGTTTTGCGTGACTTTCTTCGTGCTATGCATTCGTGGCGTAGTAACGTATCGTCGGCTCGCTCTTGCCGTGTCTGGCTGATCCTTTTGCGTGACTTTCCTTCCGTGCTATGCATTCGTGGCGTAGTATCGTGTCGTCGGCTCACGCTTGCCGTGACTGGCTGAAGCAGTGTCACTCAGTGTTTGGGAAAAAGCAGCCTCCGGACGGAGAAGTCCCTGCAGTAAGCTTCGTTTCGTCGTGAACTTGCCTGAGCAAGATGGCAGCGCATGGCGTATCCCAGTGGCACCGACAGACGAAGCCTGTGGACGACGCTCCTACGGTCGTTATAGATTTCAGGTGAGTTCTGCCGGCTTCTGCCTACAACTCTTTTATTCGCTTCACACGTAGCTTTGCCACTTGTCTTTCTGATGTTCCAGTTGCACGGATTTTGCTATCGTGTTTCAATGGCTTGGCAACGACGAAAACCGCACTGGACTATCCAGTAGCGGGTTAAAACGGAGTGGTGCGCGCCAATATCGTGTTTCCTTATTCCATACATGCCAGAAAAACATGAAATTGCGAGTTGAAATCTCGGTTGCAAGTCGAGTGTGGTGACACGTAGAGCAACGTTGCACCGATATATATTTGAAGGGTAAGTAAGATCAGCTGATCAAAATCAATCTAATGCACCCGGCCCGAACATGCCTGATATCCAGATCATGATTTTGGCTCGTGAAACTCTAGAATTTAGTGTTTCTTTCCTTTGCTACCCAGACGTTGAAACACGTTTAATACGTATTTATTCGCTGCATATTCGA
Organism: Rhipicephalus sanguineus; assembly: GCF_013339695.2. Lineage (NCBI taxonomy): Eukaryota > Metazoa > Arthropoda > Arachnida > Ixodida > Ixodidae > Rhipicephalus > Rhipicephalus sanguineus. The sequence goes on from NC_051178.1 coordinate 62,692,783, forward strand.
ACTTCTCGCCGTGTTTGCTTGTTTGCTTGTTTGTGTGTGTGTGTGTGTGTGTGCGTGCGCGCGCGCGCGCGCGTCCGTGCGTCCGTGCGTGCGTAACTGCTATAAAAACTTTGATGCAATAGCTTTTTGTAGCACGGTTTCATTTAATTGAAACAGTGGTGACTTGATCTTATGATGCTAAAAAAATATCATGCAACAAAGGTAAATGTGAGTTCACTTCAAAGTTGAAGTTTTTTTTTTTTTTTTTTCCACAAACTGCATACGAGCATAACCTCATCCTCCTGTGATACTTGCTTTGTCTAATGTGGTGTGGTGCTAGTACCTAATAGTAAACACAACACCGGCTAGTAATAATGGCAGTAAACATACTGCTCAAACGCTGTGTTTCGTGGATATTGGATGCCTTTGTTATACCAGCCGTGGTTCAGTTCGTTATTATTTTCAACACAAAGATACAGTCTACAGTGATGTTGTGGGCAGTGGACAAAAATCCCTTAAAATGGACTTGGAAGCGTTACGCTGCGAAGCCCAAGGACGCGGGTTCTATTCCTGACCCCGGCAGCTGCATTTAGAAGGGGGCGAGATACAGAAACTCCCATGCCCTCTGATTTGTGCACGTTGAAGAACTCCAAGTAGTTAATAAAATTAATCCGTGATCTCCCACTATGTAGCACCGCTTAATCGCATTGTGCTTTTCGCTCATAAATCTCTAGCAATTATTGCTTCGTCATTATACCTCGAAACACTCGCTGTATCCTATTTGAATTCTATTCGCCATAGTCTGCAATGAATATTTAGCACTTTTTACAGCAGGGTACCTCATTTGACATTCTTTTACAATGCACCTTAATTGTCCCAATTTCGTGCCATAATCAGCTGTTGTTTTTAATATGTATATAAGTCACTTCAGCACTGTTCCTTTTTGTTTGACCGCTTCTCATCACCTCGATTGTTTGAGGTTTGAGGTGATGTTTGTGCTGCACAGTTTGCCCGAGTTTGCTCCCAACCCTCTATACTGGTCAACGCTGGCTGGTGGGTTGTCCTTCCAGACAAACGGAAAAACGAGACCTTTGCCTGTTGATATAGATCTGAAGAAAAAATGGCACATTAGGCCTTTAGAATAGCTGCACCTTCGTGCAGCTGTTCTGAAGCCAGGCACTAGAAGGGCACACTCACAATGATGCGACAGAAAGAAGGCAGTGAAGGCAAGCCTAGTCTTGTCGTACATTCGCCATATTTCGTGTAGCTGTATACATATTTTGCCGTTTTCTTCGTTAAACTAATAATAACATTTGGCGTTTAACATCCCAAAACCACGATATGATTGAGAGACGCCGTAGTAGAGGGCTCTGGAAATTTCGACTACCTGGGGTTCTTTAACGTGCAGCTAAATCTAAGTACACGGGCCTCAAACATTTTCGCCTCCAACGAAAATGCAGCCGCCGAGGCCGGGACTCGATCCCGCGACCTACAGGTCTTCGTTAAAATACTGCTAGTCTAGTGGTTATGGTGCTCTACTGCTGACCTGTAGGTTGCGGGATCGAATCCTGGCCGCCGCGGCCGCATTTTCGATGGAGGCGAAAATGGTTTAGACCCGTGTGCTTAGATTTAGGTGCACGTTAATAATATCTGGGGTTTAACGTCCCAAAACCATCATATGATTATGAGAGACGCCGTAGTGGAGGGCTCCGGAAATTTCGACCACCTGGGGTTCTTTAACGTGCACCTAAATCTAAGTACACGGGCCTCAAACATTTTCGCCTCCATCGAAAATGCAGCCGCCGCGGCCGGGATTCGATCCCGCGACCTTCGGGTCAATTAGGTGCATGTTAAAGAACTCCAGGTGGTCGAAACTTCCGAAGCCCTCCACTACGGCGTCTCTCATAATCTTATCGTGGTTTTGGGACGTCAAACCCCAACAATTATTATTATTATTAAAATATTGCTGCCATGCTATACAGGGTGATTTTTTTTTCAGACAGTACATATCTTTTATAAAAAAAAAAAACTCTATGACAGTCACGCTCCAGTAGTACTCTAGTTCGAGGCGGAAATATTCTGCCGCAACAAAAAATGCGTTGACGGGACTAATTAACAAAAACCCGTTAACTAATTTTTATTTATTGACTTGAGGGCAGTTGTTTATATTAGAAATTTGTAGTGCGTGCCGCTTTATGGTATACCCATTTTTTCAGAAATCATGAAAGTTTTACGTAACTCGAGATATTTATTGTGAAATTTTAAGGGCTAAATCAAAACTGATCGTGTCCGGCACACAGAAAACGCGGTTTTTCTGTTACGTCAGACCGGAGCTGCCCGCGACAAGGGAGTGACGAAATTTGAATGAAGGCGTGTCGTGGTCGTACCTTTTCGTGAAAACTGGCAAGTCATCTAACTTGCGTCAGCGGATCGCCTTACCTTTGCATGTGGCGTTTGGTGCTCATTTGTTTCTTTCGAGATGCGCGCATCCGAAACGGCAGTAATATCAACCTTTTCTTTCTATGTTTACAGATAAGTACCACACATCGCACCCAAATAATAAGCTGTTTACTTGTGTATTTCTGAATGCTTGCAGATTTTCCTGATCACATTCTGCTTCAGCCCACCTTCATTAAACTATCATCACCTTCTTTTCACGTGTAGCTCCGAGCTTACGTAACAGAGAAGCGACGTTTCCTGCACGTCAGGCGCTATCAGTTTCGATTTCGTCCTTGAAATTCAAGGATGAATATCACGAATTACGTGTAACTTTCGCGATTAAAAAAAAAAATGTGTATGCCATAAATTGGCACACGATACAACTTTCTAATATAAACAACTACCTCCAGGTCAGGAATTAAAAGTTAATTAATGAGTTTTTGTTAATTAATCTCTTCATTGCCATTTTAGTTGCAGCAAACTATTTCCTTCTTGACATAGAGTGTGTGCGCGAAAACATCTTGAGCATGACTATTATACAATTTTGATAAGAAATATGCGTTCTCTAAAAAAACATCCTTCTAATTGTACGGAGGTCATGCAGCGGAAACAGTTGCAGCTGGCTAAGGGAGTAACAGACCCTCAAAGTACAGCAAAGTTAATGAGTATCCCTGGTTTTGTTCATTGCCATGACATTTCATGGAATCTGGTGTGTGAGCGCTGCCCTTCTCAGATTAAAAGGTGATCGATCTGTCTGTCATCATGTGTTTATTTTTGTGCACTTGACTATTTCAGGTTGCTTCAAGACTGCACATTGAAGCTCTACAGCTGCATTTGACCAGGAAGCCTCCTTGGAAACTTCGTGTCTCGAGGTAGTCAAGACGTGTCCAAGAATTCGGAATAGCCACGCTTAAGGTCTGGCCGTGAGTGGTCTCGAATCAATGCAACCTGCTGTCCTTTTCGCCAGAATGCCACCTGACCCTGACATGGTCTGGGAACACGACACTGCCAAGCTCATGCACGCAAGCTGTGTCACCTATTGGGGTCCTGTATCTCAGATGACTACATGAGAATCCTGTACTACATGAGAACTACACATGTTGCATGTTTTGCGCTGTATGCCACATAAAATATGTAATGGATGTCGCAAAGAAGTGCTTGATGGCTGGCCATTGATTCCTATTCATAAAAACTGACTGCTGGCTATGCTAATGTTTATGCCAGGTCTAGTATATTGCCGCATTTGACAGTAATGAACGATGTTAGCGAAACTATTGCTTTTCATATCTCACTCATTCTGACAGTAATGTGTCTCGCTGTATTTCTGGACGGTGTTTCTGTATTTCAGTTCTGTACAGAACTCTCCATACCACCGCTAAATATATATATTTATATATATCATACCTTATATATATAAGGTACTTGACACACGACGTACGTTTTAGCATTAGCATAGTGCTAAAACGTACGTCGTGTGTCAAATGCCTTCCTACAGTATCAGGACCTTCGTGATCTTTCTGTAGCTCTTATATTTAAGGGTCATTCCATGCCAAGTGTCCCAGACGTGGCGCTCGCACATCGCAGCTTTTGCTGATAAAATTTGTGCCTTTTTCCTGTGCCACATGGAGTATTGTGGCAAAACATTCTTGCTCGAAAAAATTTTTGACGGTCCTGGCACCCCCTCGAATTTCGCTTCTATTTATTAAACTGTACCTAATAGAAAAATGTGTATAAAATCTACTTTTGTCTGTTGAGCTTCTAAACTGCGCTTGCGCTATCGCAGAGGTTCTGTTTAGTTGTCCCATTCATTATTTCCGAATTTTTGTGTCACTACCAGCTACGTAGCTTCAAAAACTACAAAAATCTTCAACGTTCGTGAATTTTTCTTGAGCTATCTGGAACTCACCCTAACCAATATTAATAATAGCCTGATTTCCAGGAAAGTGTATTTTAGTACAGAAATGTTTAGGGGTAAAATAGACTTCAGATCTTTCCGAAAAAAAATTGTGAAATTAGAGAAAATGTACGATTTGTTGCATGTTTGACCATATTTTTCATACTGATGCGGTCAAAGTAAAAATCCTCGTCATGCAGCGTTTGATAAAAGACTTCATTGTTAAGTAATGAAAAAAGTCTTATCAAATCATTTTTTTCTTTTAAGGAAGAAAATAATTTTTGAATTTGGCCCTCCGAACGCGCAGTGCATTTCATTTTGTTGCCACTTCGCCGCAAAGCACATGGTAGCCCTTGAAGCTGACACTCGTCACAGGCAACGGCCAGATGCGAGATGTATGTCAGTGGCTCGTGAGTGGTCGAAAGTCTTGTCACGTTGATGTCAGGGCGACGAGTAATGAATTCGCGTTACAATGTGAGCTTGCTTGGCGGGCCCAATGGGAAGTATGGACGCCCGAGAGCAGCCTATGGTGTCGTTGGCACAATGTGCTAGAGGCCGTCTGTACAACATGTATACCCTGAGAAAGAAGTGTGTACAGTGTGCATTATTTCTTTCAGTATGTGTATGCTAGTTGTGCAGACGTCCCTCTAGGACATTGTGCCAACGACTCCACATGCTGCTCTCGGGCGTCCATATTTCCCATTGGGCCCGCCTAGCAAATGCTCATTGTAACGCAAATTCATTACTCGTCGCCCTGACAGCGCGACAAGACTTTCGACCACTCACGAGCCGCTGACATACATCTCGCATCTGGCCGCTGCCTGTGACGAGTGTCAGCTGTAAGGGCGACCACGTGCTTTGCGGCGAAGTGGCAGCAAAATGAAATGCACTGCGCGATCGGAGGGCCAAATTCAAAAATTATTTTCTTCCTTAAAACAAAAAAAATGATTTGATTAGACTTTCTTCGTTACTTAACGATGAAGTCTTCTATCAAACGCCACACGACGAGGATTTTTACTTTGACCGCATCAGTATGAAAAATACGGTCAAACATGTGACAAATCGTACATTTTCTCAAATATCACTTTTTTCGGAAAGATTTGAAGTCTATTTTACCCCTAAACATTTCTGTACTAAAATACACTTTCCTGGAAATCAGGCTATGATTAATATTGGTTAGGGTGAGTTGCAAATAGCTCAAGAAAAATTCACGAACATTGAAGATTTTTGTAGTTTTTGAAGCTACGTAGCTGGTAGTGAAACACAAAAAAAATCGGAAATAATGAATGGGACAACTAAACAGAACCTCTGTGATAGCGCAAGCGCGGTTTCGTAGCTCAACACACAAAAATAGATTTTATACACATTTTTCTATTAGGTACAGTTTAATAAATAGAAGCGAATTTCGAGGGGGTGCCATGATTGTCAAAATTTTTTTCGACCAAAAGTGTTTTGCCACAATACTCCATGTGGCACAGGAAAAAGGCACAAATTTTATCAGCAAAATCTGTGATGTGCGAGCGCCATGTCTGGGACACTTGGCACGGAATGACACACACACACACACACACACACACACACACACACACACACACACACACACACACACACACACACACATATATATTGAGAGAGCGTAGGCATCGGCAAGTTGGTAATTCATGTTTGACTTTTTGTGCGCGCAAAAGAACAGGGACGAAAAACGACGCAGACACAGCGCTGACTTCCAACATATGCTTTATTTTCTACAGTGGTACGTATATATATAGACAACAAAAAGCAACGCACGCAGGCGCATTGTACAGGAAGGCTTCATGTAAAACCACAAATAAGTATGCATGATAAGCAATCAAACAACCTGATACCGGATTTTTTTCTTCTTTAAGAGATCAAGCGGTCATTCCTGACTACCACTATCGTCTAGTCACCCCGTGGGCCTTGCTTAGAAAGTCTAGTTCTTTTTGGATAGGTCAATTGAAGGTGCACTAATGCACATGTCTCCCAAACTTGCAATCTTCGCCGCTTCAATTATCTCACGTGTTGTTTGTGCCTGGCTCCTTCCTGTCGCAGTGCACTGCGAATACATGGGATCGCACCCACACTTCCTGCAGTGGAAAGCCAAATGTCCCACACCTCCAGTTCGCACGTTATTTGCGTGCTCACGTAGCCTGTCATTGGCACACCGTCCCGTCTGCCCTATGTATTTCTTGCCACAGGACAGCAGTAACTCATAAACGATGTTGTTCTCACATTTAACAAAGCTTTCTTTGTGCTTTTTATGGCACCTGGGTTTTTCAGAACCACTGTAGGAGGCCTTGCACAGATTATAAAGCTTGTTTGGTGCTGAAAGGACGACTCTTACGTTGGCGTTGTTTCCTATCTTTTTCAGCCTATGTGAGACATCGTGAAGGTATGGTATGGTCAAACATGCTCGCGAGGGTGAGGAGCAGGCTTCACCAGAAACGGAGCCTGTCAAGCGGAAATGCGCCGTCATACCGTACCTTCACGATGTCTCACATAGGCTGAAAAAGATAGGAAACAACGCCAACGTAAGAGTCGTCCTTTCAGCACCAAACAAGCTTTATAATCTGTGCAAGGCCTCCTACAGTGGTTCTGAAAAACCCAGGTGCCAAAAAAAGCACAAAGAAAGCTTTGTTAAATGTGAGAACAACATCGTTTATGAGTTACTGCTGTCCTGTGGCAAGAAATACATAGGGCAGACGGGACGGTGTGCCAATGACAGGCTGCGTGAGCACGCAAATAACATGCGAACTGGAGGTGTGGGACATGTGGCTTTCCACTGCAGGAAGTGTGGGTGCGATCACATGTATTCGCAGTGCACTGCGACAGGAAGGAGCCAGACACAAACAACACGCGAGATAATTGAAGCGGCGAAGATTGCAAGTTTGGGAGACATGTGCATTAGTGCACCTTCAATTGACCTATCCAAAAAGAACTAGACTTTCTAAGCAAGGCCCACAGGGTGACTAGACGATAGTGGTAGTCAGGAATGACCGCTTGATCTCTTAAAGAAGAAAAAAATCCGGTATCAGGTTGTTTGATTGCTTATCATGCATACTTATTTGTGGTTTTACATGAAGCCTTCCTGTACAATGCACCTGCGTGCGTTGCTTTTTGTTGTCTATATATATATATGTACCACTGTAGAAAATAAAGCATATGTTGGAAGTCAGCGCTGTGTCCGCGTCGTTTTTCGTCCCTGTTCTTTTGCACGCTCAAAAATGTCAAACACACACACACACACAGATATATATATATATATATATATAAAATGCTTAACAATTCTGGTGACGTGGCTAAGGACTACGCATTATTCGCAGGATGTTGTGCCTATAGTTTAGGTGCTTACTGATAAAACAGTAGGTTGTCATTACAATGTGAACATGTATGAAATGGCATGAAGTGTTTAAAACCGATTCAAAGAATAATTTTACGAATCGCAGAAATTTCAGTTTGTTTATAGGATGAAGGCATGCAGACGTGAAAGAGAAGACACAGACAAACCAAACGCTTGCGTTTGAGCTGTCCGCATCTCTTCTGTTTCCGTGTTGCATGGCTTACTTTCTTCTAGAATCAACATTTTTTGTTGTTTTACGCGAGCGGAAATTGTTCTGAGACTCATCTATATAAACGTCGAGTAGTATTTTATTTCCCCCAGAGGAATCGAATGCAGCACTGTAAAGTTGCTACAAAAACTTGTTGCGGCTGTCATGCATCCACCACAGTGTTCCTGTTTGAGTAAACCCGGTGGAAGTGCCTTGTTGAGTAACAAAGAGGTGGCGGCACCAACTTTCGTCGATTGTCAGATAAAAACCCTAATGGTGTTCACTCTGATTTGAAGTTCTTTTGAAATTCTTGATCAATCTCTATAAAACTTGTTTAGTTTATGTGTATTTGTACGCTGATTTTGAAAATGCAAATATTTTTCTACTATTATATGTCGTGTTAAGTATATCAAACATTTCATGTGCCATGTTAGGCCTGCACGAGTTACAAAGTAAGCGTATCACAATAATATGAAATGGGAACTGTATGCAACATAACCAGAATGCATGTCCTAAACCCACTTAACAATAGTTATAGTATGCTGAACATTGACCAGTAAGTGTATGTCTAGCTGGTGATTCGCTCACGAGAGTTCAATATTACGTAACTTTTAACTCAAATGGGTTTAAAACGCGAGTTCGTATGTGGGCTAGTGGGTTCATGAACATTATGCCAGAACAGCGCAGTAAACTCCTTTGCCAGAACAGCGCAGTAAACTCCTTTAAAACTACTGCATACAGTTTTTATCCCCTAACTATAGCGATATGTCGATTTACTTTGTAACTCCAAGTTTGGAAAGGCTTGCTCGTCAAGACACATGAAATTTTTATGTGTAAAAACTGCGTTTTCTTCCAGATAATCGCATATTTGAAATCGCCACATAAGTAAACCTAAACTCAGCAAGTTTTATCAATATCGACCAAGAAGAAAAATAAACGCATTATTTGTTGCAGAGTGTCTCATTGAGTACCACGAAGTGGTCACACTGACTCTTCCAGGGGAGTCATGTACACCACTGTCCTTAAGGACAACGGAGTCAAAGGAACGCTCCAGTGGGGGTCAGCGTTACCATGGCAAAGGGGTCACCCTGACTACCTAGAGGTACTAGCGGGAAATAAAAGGTAGTCATGTAGACTCCTGCGTTGGGAGTAACGTAGACTCTCTGCTTGTGAAGAAGGGAGTCGTTGGTCTGAAGAACGAAGGGAGTCGTTTGACACCCCAAATTGTGAAGAAGGGAGTCGGTGGTCTGAAGAACGAAGGGAGTCGTTTGACACCCCAAAAGGTCATCATATGTGTAGCGAGGCGATTACCACCCAAAGGTAGTCAGTACAGACACCCTTTTTTTTAAGAGTGTACATCGAAGGTCTGCAATGTACTCCTCCTAAAATAACAAGAACGAAAATGAGAAATATTAATTAACAGCCCAGTTCTATAGCAGTACACCAAGGATATGAACAGGTTAGCGCACAAAACAGGAAACCTGCTGAAACTATACGACTCAGTCAAACGCACCACCTTTATTCCCGTGGCCTCATGTTCCCCTTTTCAATACAAGCGTTTCCTGCTTCTGAGTATGATGCCAAGAAAATCACACGAAAGCTGCTACGATGTCTTTAACTTTGATTTGCCAATGTAATATGTATGCTTACCCGCAAGCATAGAGTTTCCTATAGATGCACTAGAGGGAACTCTTGCGCTAGAGTCTAGGGGAGCTGCAACGCATGGCGCTTCAGCCAGCATAGGAATGATAGGTAGTACACGGATTTGTCTAAACTTCATTCTTTCGGCTCAGTTTGGCTCCGCGTCGCCTGTATCCGCTTTGTCGCAAGACGAAGTTCAGCAAAATTCAGCAGTTCCACTTCGCCACCTTAACCTTTTTAGGCTCACCAATTCAAATCTGGTTACGAAGTTCACAACGGTTTATTCCTTTGTCCAAACGAACGCCAAAACACAGCAATAAACAAAGCCACAAGTGCGTTCGAAGCCATAGGCACGAAGATTACGCAAATCCGTGCATACCCATCATTCTCATGGTGGCTGAACGATCACAACGCAATAGTTCCCTCTAGGTAATTGTAGGAAACTATGCCCGCAAGTACTGTTGACGTTCGCTTCGCAGGCCGGCGCGCGTCCTCGTATGGCACTGCAACTGGGCCCGTGCAGTTACGTGTGTAAGAATATGTCACCAATAACATTCAAGTTCAACGGAGATGTCACGTGATCAAGCAAACCTATGAGGGCTCTATTCGGGAGATTCAAGGTCGTGTTACAAAGGTTGATGATATCGATAATTCCGCAACTTTAATAGGCGCATACGGGAATGTAAGCGATATGGTGCCGCCATATTTGCCTGTGCATTCTATTTCAAAATGAAAACGAAGTAGTGTTCACGAAACAGTGAACAAGAATGTGAGTGGCATGGTGCTGCGTCTTTTGTACTTCTGCACGTTGTATACCTTGAACCGCATAATTTATCCACAATGTAGCGAGTTTTTGGTGTTGGCGTTTTCGCCGGTCGTTATTTCGTGAAAAGTAAAAAAAAAAATCTGGCCGCCATTCCACTGCTTCTAATTGCATGAGATATCACACAGGCCGAACGTTGCGCAAGAATGGAAAAGCATGTGAATGTTCCTCGTAGCGGTGTAGTTTATAAGGCGCATTTGCCTCTACATATACGGCATATTAATGAGCTGGATATCCAGGCCTTTCTGGCTGTCTTGTGTGTGCCGAGAAATTCTACGTGACTAAGAAATGCGATTTTGAGATACGTATTTGTTAAATTAATGAAAATGACGAAGTCATCTCTGACATAACGAAGTCGTGTTTCGCACAGTACGCATTCTTGTTGACCGTGGAACTTCTGTGTACATGTGCAAACTGTTGTGCTGGCGGCGGACTGTTGCACATGCTGTTTTTTAATGCCAGGATGCCAACATACTTTTGCGAGCGCATGTGCCACGAGATATGACGAATGCCAGAACTGGCCGTTTTACTCACCCATGTGTGTAGACGCACTGTATAGCGCATGTATAGCTGCAGTGCGTCACTCCGTAACGTCGCATGCGTTCCGTGACGCGGTCCTGTTCATGTATTGGAGTTTTGGCTGTAGCTTATTTCGCTCTCTACGGGTTCCGGTATGAAAATCAATGAAGTAAATATAGACAGTGCCATCCGATATACGTATATATGATCAGTGTGGAAGCTCGCTTGTTTAAAACAATGATGCCAGTATTTCGCATAGTTCCTATTATACACAGTGTAGACTGAACTTTGTACAGTGCTGTTGTTGTGAGCGGCGACTCCTATCATCTTGAGTTGAAGTCGAAAAAATAAAGACTATACTAGTACTCGAAGTAGTACATACACGATTCCACTTTGTTGCATTGCCGCCATTATACAAATAACATCCTTGACATGGACATACGTGGCGTTTTTATTCGAAGTGAGCTAAATCCAGAAACCGAACTGAAATATTGCTCCATTGGCAAGTACATTCTCTCAACTTTCCTCTGAAAGAGTTATCAGAACGAAATAGATCAAATACCAACAGCTACTTGTGCTCACAGATCTCGTTTCAAAACAAACTTGAGCCAGATCCATGCGCTGTATGGATCGAAATGAGTCAAATCCAGTATGCCACTAGCAGAGCGCTTCAACGATCACGTTATTCAGCAAACATGGAAGCCTCCATGTGATTTCCCGCCTAGCCTGGCTGCTCTGCCTGTTTTCTGGGTGTCTCTGCTTTTTTTTGCCCTTTCGGAGCTGCATTATCATGGATTCTGATGGAAGAGAAGAGATCAGCGAGAGATCTGTCCCCAGACGTCGACGACATCGTGAACAGAAGCAATGTCGACGCCGGCGAAGAAAGAATGTGCTGCTGCCAGAATTTCGATAATGTTTTTTTCAAGAATACCGCATTGAATTCAATGTCTCAATTCAATATGAGCCAAATCCAACGTTATCATGCTAATAATGGTGAAATCCGCTCCATATTTTTTAATTGATTGTGGCCAGAAACTTCCCCTAGCCGACATGTAAAACATATCATAGAATAGCTTTGACAGCATTGTATTTAGTTTGCATAGCAAATTTTTGCCGTTTTCTCAAATTCTCTTTGGATGGATTTGACTCATTTCGAAAAAAAAGACGCCTCATACGTGCTTGTATTAGACTAAAATAAATTACGGACGATGCTCAGAACTTTCGGAGAATGTGAAGGCCAATGCATCACGGATACGAAGCGCGCCAGCGCGCTGAGCGTGGTGCGCCGTTCCGAGGAGTTTGATGCCATTAATGTATATGGTGGCCGGGACCAGAGAACACGTGCGAATTGTCCGATTTTTCCAATTAACCGGTGTCGAATCAACGAGCCCTTACTGTATATCAATGTGTTTGTACACTTTGTTGTTTTCATTTTTACTCGGGCAAATCGATAAATAAATAGAGAAGTAAATTTAGGTGTGCGAATATTCGAAACTTTCGAACAAATCGAATAGCGCTGTACTCGAATGGAATAGCGCATATTAGAAATACCGAATATTTTTCGAATATTTTTGGAATAATAATCACCCACGAAGAAACCACAAACGAAACGTTGGCACTAGTAGGGGTAAAATTTCTTATTTTAATAATCGAATTACCTAGAAGCATGCAGTCCAAGGTTTTACGGGACTATCAACGCTATATTGATCACACACGATGAAGGCGCTTTCCCTTAAAACTCCAGTGTCGCCGATGCGACGGAGTCATCAATCCACTTTCATCATCATGATGATGTTGGCTCAGGAATACTGTTTATTATTTTTATCTCACTTTTATTCAAAAGCTGTTGAAAAAGTGCCACCTTGAATACTGTAGTCACTGCTGAATTTCAGCATGTGGTTAGAGAATACTGCTAAGGCTCTATAGTTGCTGCTTTATACGAGCTTGACTGAGTTTACATAATCGTGGTATTTTTTTTTGTCGGTTGAAAGTGATCGCAATATTCCTTTGTTAAAGATTGACAATACTTGTTTTTAAAAAAATTTGCAACTCTTCGCTATTTCTGAGACGGTTACATTACAGTTGTAGGCCTGCCTTAAAAATGACTGCCTTACTATACGAAAGCTATTGGAATAGTATTCGATTCGTATTGGATTCCGTGTATTCACTATTCGATTCGTATTCGATTCGGTCCTAAAATTCACTGCTTCCACAACCCTAGAAATAAATACAGTGAACAAGGCGCCGGATTATTTGATTCTTCCAACGGGCGAACTCTTCACGGCGGAGACGATGCAACAGACCTGAAAGAAGGCGAGCGCGCATCCACGGGTTTTGCGTTCTTTTTTTTTTTCTGTTCTGATTTCAGGGGACTACTTTAGTTCACCCCGGCCAACTCTCTAATCTCTAACACCCCCCGCCCCTTCCGCACGACGCCGCCGCCGATCCGCTCAACCCCACGCCGTCCACTGGCGCGCCGCCGCCGGCGATTTCCGAGCGGCGCGCAGGTCTATCTCTGAGGCTTCCCCTCATCTCCGCTGTAAATTGGCCTTTAAAACGTTAAGTCAGTTAAAGCCACGCATAAATTGTAGAGTTGCGCGAGATCGGACGCCAAAGAGTTAGCTGCTAGCCTTCCTTCGTATAACATTAGAACTTGATGCTGTCGCATCCATATTTCTTCGCCCTTGCGGCGAAACTGATTTTTTCGTAGCGCGATTCAGCAGCCGTGAAAACTAAAGCGGGTACTACAAGCCGGACGATAGAATGCCTCCAAGAGAAAACGCTGCCCCGCAAATGACTGCCCTCGTTCCGTTCCACAAAACAAAAATGGCCCGCACACTCGTTCTTGAGATAGGCGTCTGCAAAGAACTTATTCCGATGTATCCCGTTTATCTCATAAGGAAACGCTTTACTACAACCAAAGCATTCGTTGTCAGAACACACAAGCGCGTGCGGCGAATATAAACGGTCCGTAGCAGCATGCGTGGCAAAATAATAAAATCATGCATGTCTTATGCAGGCACTAAAAACGCCGATATTCTTTCAACCAAACATAACACAGGTTACCACAGAGAAGTCGTGGTAATTGTCATTGTGATTTGCGATTACAGACATAAAGTTGGTGATATACCGCGCGAATCAGCTCCTAAATAAAAGAAAAAAAAAACAAAAAATAAACTCACAGGGTCCCCTATGTACACACCTAAGACGACTGGAAGGTGAAAGCCTTCCTTTTCTTCTCAGTCGGTTGCATTGATCCTGCCCCGCCACCTCCCGAAAGCTCTCTGCACCTAATGTAGTTTTTTGCATTGCCTTTAGGATCGGAGGCACCTCACCTGGTTTTGCACTGCCTCAGTGATGGGCTCACTGTTGACCAAGCTAAGATGCATGTGATGACGTCATCAGGTAACGTCACGTCACGTGACGTCACTATGACGTCTTAATGGCGTTCTAAAGTTTGGCGATCCTTGACGTCATATGGTGACATAATCACCTGACGATGATCTCTACATCACTCGTGTGGACGCCGACGGGAGACGCCGACGCGGGTCGCCGCTCAATTTTCTCGTTTGATCAGGCATCTTAATAATTTCTGGCATATTTACGTGCCAAAATCAAGATGTTCTTACGTTTCCCATAATGAAAGCCTCCGGGCTAATTTTAAATGCGCAGCATTTCTTAGCGAACCTCAGGCACTTTGGCCGTTTCTATCTATCTATCTATCTATCTATCTATCTATCTATCTATCTATCTATCTATCTATCTATCTATCTATCTATCTATCTATCTATCTATCTATCTATCTATCTATCTATCTATCTATCTATCTATCTATCTATCTATCTATCTATCTATCTATCTATCTATCTATCTATCTATCTATCTATCTATCTATCTATCTATCTATCTATCTATCTATCCGCCACCTCTGGGTGCTCCCGTGATCGCCTCCTTAACTTGGTGTCAGTGCATGGACAGTATCGAAGATACATGTATCTTAGATACTATCTTAGATACTCTTTGGATATCTTGTATCTGTTGGCGATACGTCTCGCAAGACGAGTGTCTGTATCTGTATTTTCGATACATTCAATAATGTATCGTGTACCTTAAGCTACAAGATACTCCAATAGGAACACCGCCGTACGAAACAATAATCGCTGGCCCAACTCCGCCTTTCAAGCTGGTACTGGTGCGACTAAACCGCCTGAATAAAACTAAGCGCAGTGACATAATTTTATTTTTCCGCCAGAGTCCACCAGGGAGCGCAGGCGATGGCGTGTGCTCGTCCGTTTTGGTGGAGCAGTGCAACATGGCAGCGCTCGCGCACTCTCCACAGAACGAGTGCGCGAACGTCTATGCTTAGCTCACGTGCCTTTCTTTTTCTCGATTATTTTTCTTTTTATTTGTGCCATTGCCATGACACTTACCCTTATTCACGGTCCAGCGCCGCGTACCACAATGCGCGCGGCGATTATCGCGCAAATTCTGATGCCGCTCCCATGCGTAGTGCTACGTTACGAAATCTGAAGCATATATATAGAGTTGCTTTGCGTTTCCCACATCAGCAATTTGAAGAATCTTGTCGATGTAAGTTGGACTTACATGCGATTGACTTATGTGCAAATAATATCCTAACTATACCACCACTATAGTACCGATGCTAGATCTTATAGATGAAGCGCTTGTATAACAGAAGATATGTTCGTGTACCCTATCTTTTTCTTCCTGCTGTCGATCGAATCCCGGCCGCGGCGGTCGAATTTTCGATGAAGGCGAAAATACGTGAGGCCCGTGTGCTTAGATTTAAGTGTTTACGTTAAAGAAACCCAGGTGGTCGAAATTTCCGGAGCCCTCCACTGCGGCGTCCCTTATAATCGTATATCGTGGCTTTGGGACGTTAAACCCCAACAGTTATTATCTTTCTGTTATCTTTATTCAAAGAGGTTTTGAAATCATAATTTGATTGTTAGGACAAGTGCTTTCTTAGTTGTCCTTCTTTCGCATCCCGTACATTACTTTGGCCTTTGAAGTGTTTTTTTTTTCGGTCTGGTCACAGCAATATGTCTCTTGTAACGTTCTGCCAAAATAACTGTCTGCTTTATTTCTGTATACTGTTTACACATTTATATTTCACTCGAGCTGTTCTGCCAAGGCGATTTTGAAAACAAATATGTAATTATGTGGGTGCGCACTGAGTGTACAGTACCAAACATCGTGCTTATTGTTTAGTAAAACAGCGAAATTGAGCTTGCATTGTAATTATGAAAATAATTAGGAGCCATCTTAAAGTTGTTAAGAAGGCGATTCGATAAACATTGCTATACGAAATGATCCGTTTTTCTCATGAGCGTCCCAACGCGCCGTTTCAGTCAATTCTTCATAGGCACTAAATATTTTTATTGTCTTACATTAACAGGTAAGTTCACGATACTTCATTCTTAGTTGTCATAGATATCAGGGGTGCCGCCTGTATCGTGTGATCGCCTGTATCGTGATCGCCTCCTTAACTTTGTGTCAGGGCTGGGCAGTATCGAAGACACATGTATCTTGATACTCTTTGGATATCTCGTATCTGTATGGCGATACGTCTCGCAAGACGAGTATCTGTATCTATATTTCCGATACATTCAATAATGTATCGTGTATCTTAAGATACAAGATACTCCAATAGGAACACCGCCGTACGAAACAATAATCGCTGGCTCAAGACAATCAATCATATTCATGACAATCAATACATATTCACGATGAATGTTTGATACAGAACCGCTTTTATATTTTATTTACATATATTTGTTTTCTTTTTTTAGGCCTCCCTAATTTTTTTTTTACTATTACTAATCGCGAGGTAATCGGAGCTGTAGGTGGCAATTGCGTGAATAGCAGCGGTGTGCTGCGACGATTTCTGCAACTATACTGCCACGCGCTCTTCCTTATTTTGGTGTGATCGGGTTTAAACCGCAAAAAAAAAAAAAAATTATTAGCAGCGCTCGGCTCAAGCCGCGACTCAATGTTTCAGAAGCTTCGCACTTGTTTCAGATTGCCCTGTTAAGATTACATCCGAATCCCAGCCGCGGCGGCCACATTTCGATGGAGGCGAAACGCTCGAGGCCCGTGTACTTAGACTTAAGTGCACGTTAAAGAACCCCAGGTGGTCGAAATTTCCGGAGCCCTCTACTACGGCGTCCATCATAATCATATCGTGGTTTTGGGATGCAAATAATAATCATCATCATCATCAGCCTGTCTACGCCCACTGCAGGGCAAAGGCCTCTCCCATGTTCCGCCAATCAACCCGGTCCTGTGCTTTCTGCTGTCACGTTATACCTACAAACTTCTTAATCTCATCTACCCACCTAATTTTCTGTCTCCCCCTCACGCGTTTGCCATCTCTTGGAATCCAGTCAGTTACCTTTAATGACCACCGGTTATCCTGCCAACGTGCTATGTGCCCGGCCCATATCCATTTCTTCTTCTTGATTTCAACTATGATATGATATCCTTAACCCCCGTTTGTTCCCTGACCCACTCTGCTCTTAACAGCTGCATCTCACCGGTACTTACCTACGGAGCAGAAACTTTACTGTAGTCACTTTCTGGAGCAGAAACCTGGAGACTTACAAAGAGGGTTCAACTTAAGCTGAGGACGACGCAGCGAGCGATGGAAATGAAAATGAAAGGTGTAACCTTGGGATGCAAAACTGCAACAATTATGGTTAAAATTATGCGCAGGACGCGAGCACTGTAGTTCATTCGGGAGCTTACGCGAGCACCATCGGTAACGCTGGGAGGTTCGATCGCTGATGTGACCACGCGTTCCGCCCATGATCAAAATACCGAAGGCCAACGACATTTATTGCCGCTGGTGTACAGCATGCTTTGCTTGTGCTGTGAGTTACCTAGTTTTCTGGCCACAAGTTTGCCCAATGAGCAGTTTCGTCTCTACCAGAGTGACTGCCGCCTTCTTCATCGTCACCACCACGTGACAATACAATACGTATTAGGCATTTTTGGCGTGCACATGTTCTCTCGTTGAAGAAAAATTATTAATAGATTGCACGTTAGTGGGTATATTGATAACAAACGCTTTACGCCAGCGCATAAGTAGAACATGAAAAGTCATTGCAGTTTTATGAGCTCTACGTACACACAATGCGTCACTAAAAATGTCGCTAGCAACGTTGTTGCTGCTGTACACCGGTGATTCAGTATTGCCAAAACGGTCTTTTACAGACGAGGCAAAACTCCACACCTGTATTTGCGCCATCGTGCGAAGGCTTCTTATTGAAGTTCTTGTGATTAGATGGCGACCCGCTAGCTGGTCGGCAAGCTGAGCAGCGACTCCCATCAATTACAAACTTTGCCAAGCAAGAGCCGCTGTCAATGAAGAGCTGTCCAGTTAAGCAGCCAAAACAAAGCCCAGTAAGTTCTGTCGGTAGTGAACTAATACACATTGAGCAAGAAGGACAAACCTTTTGAGATACTAACAGACAGTTCATTAAAATGAAACAAAGTTGGTCACATTAAAGAAATTGTCAAGCAAACCTTTTCGTGCATAGGCGTTCGCTACTACATTATGGGGGTCTATAAAACAAATTTGCGAATGTATCGAAGTATCTTAAGATACAATTGGCAAGTATCGTATCGGATACAATTATTGCGGTAGTATCTTGTATCTGTATCTCCAATACTTCTTGCCTGAGTATCTTGTGTCGTACCTCAACATTGGTCTATCTTCAGCGACTCAAAGGCAGCCCTACAATCTGTGCTATCTGCTCTGCGTCGCGGGCCATACGAACAGCTCGTATTTGAAATTAGATGTCTTCTCCATACTTCACATGAGAAAGGGCACCACGTGACGTTTCAGTGGCTGCCAAGTCACTGCGGCGTCAGAGGGAACGAACACGCCGATAATGCCGCTCGGGAAGCTCATGAAAGCACACGAGAAGATACCATCCCACTTTCAAGGTCTGACGCTGCCAGCAGTCTTCGAGGGCTTGCACATGAGATAACGCTCGCTCTATGGTGCCTACCAAGCAGCCGAACCAACCGGACCAATCGTCAACACCACCTGACCTCTTTGATGCATCTCTGTATGCCAGCTGCACTCCGGCGAAGAGAGGCCACACTGCTTTATCGCTTATGGCTAGGCGTGGCATTCACGAAGTCCTATTCCTTTCGGATTGGAATGGCCGACAACGCTCTTTGCGATGCCTGTCGTTGCGAGGAGACGCAACACCACGTTCTGTGTGACTGTCCGGCATATAATGTTCAAAGACAGTCACTGGCGTCCGTTCTAGCGCGCCTTGACAGTGGACAAATGTCTGTTGAAACAGTTCTTGCATGCCGTCAACAGAAGACATCACAGCTGAAGGCGACGAAGGCACTGCTGAGGTTTTTAAGAGAGACGAACTTGGACAAGCGGCTGTGACATAAATGTCGCGTACCACGCAAGAGTGACCGACTGATTCTGTGTGTGCAGTGTCATGTGCTATCTTTCTATCTTTCTCTCTCTCTTTCCTCTCCATCTTTAATCTCCCCCACCCTGTCCCCATGTGTAGGGTAGCAAACCGGTTGTCCTATACTGGTTAACCTCCCTGCCTTTCCTTCTCTATTATTTCTTCTCTCTCTCTCTTCTTCCGTTCATGTACCTTCTGCACGCTTCTTGCGAATCCGTGATCACGGTAGCCCGCGTCTTCTTGCATGTAGCGATGGCTAGGGCTATGCCCAACTCTTCCGCTGTGCTTGCATCCTTGGCACGTATGGATGTTGCTGTCAGTTCTTGACCGTTTTCGTCGACCACGCTGATTGCAAAACGGTCATTTGTAATGTAAGCCGCTGCGTCCGTGTACCTCACGTCTTCTTCATTGCTGTTGGTGCGTTTTAGTGTTTCCTTTAGCAGTTGTATTCTAGCGTGTCTTCTTCCCTTGTCGTACTCAGGGTGCATGTTTCTTGGTATATTGCTTATGTGTAGGTTGTTTCTGATCTCGTGCGGAAAGGCAGCACTCCATGTATTAAAGAGCACGAAGGTGGAAGAAACCACCATCCTCTGGACACCGGGACACGAGTCTCTCGCGGGGAACCAGGCGGCGCACGCTGCGGCTCGAGATCATGCACGCCGAGCCATCTCCGACACGCAGAGAACACGTACCGATGGCTGTCACAACGAGGATGAACGCATACCGAAGAAGTATTCAGACATTTTGGCGCATTACAGGAAGCAGAGGAAGCGGTACCCACCGGCACACAAGCGTCTGAGTAGAGAGCAAGCGGTAACCTGGAGAAGACTCCAGGCCGGAACTTACCCGCACGGAACATTGATGCACGCAATGTATCCAGGGACTTACAGGCGGGACTGCAAGTTTTGCCCACCGGACACGCGCAACACCCTGCGCCACATGGTGCTGGACTGCTCGAACAATCCAGACGTACCACCGTCATCACCCCCAAGCGGAAACGCAGAGGAAGGAGCAGACACAGAGAAAGAATTAGAAGACCAGTGGGAGGCTCTGCTGGTGACGCAAGACCCTGACAACCAGCTACGATTGGTGAACAGGGCTCGGGCGGCGGCAGCGAGCCATGGCTACCTGGACTGAGGAGGCCACCCACCTTAGGGCTCAAGTACCAAGAGCCTGGTCAAAAATAAAGTTCATTTCTCTCTCTCTCTCTCTCTTCTTGTATCGTATCGCGATACAATTTCAAAGTATATTTGCCCAGCCCTGCTTGGTGTAGACCAAAATTGGCATGGTAGAGTAACAGGACTTGACAAATATGACTGTTTGGTGATGACATGAATAACGTCAAAATCCTGCTGCGTACGTCGTCAAACCCTTTCCTCCAGACAGGTATGGCACATACCCGTTTACCACGGGCCACAGGTAATTGATAGTTTATATCTACCAAAGAACGGCGACAACAGACATTGGTAACAACTGACACCTGCAGCGTTGACCCGACCAATGAGAATAAAAATCAGGATCCCAGCAGGAATCGAACCCAAGCATTCTGCGTGGCAGTCAGGTATTCTACCAGAGCCACACCAGGTCTGGAAACTGCTTTGGAAAAACACCCTATGCAAGCGTAATGTCGGTAAAGTAAGGTAATAAACTTTATTTAGAGTCCAACGAGGAATCACTGGCCCGGGCTAGGCCTCCAGGAGCCGTCGTCTGGGGAACATTGTGCGATGTCCTCGGCGATAGCCCTGGCTCGCTGGACAGCCCAGATTTGGTCCACTAGATGTGGGCTGAGAAGGGATTGTTACCCTCCTATGTGGCGCTGCTTTGTTCCTTCAGCTGGGTGATTCCACGCGTAACGAAATATTTATGGCGCAAACTGAGAACAGAGGAAAAAAAAAAAAATAGGGCAGCTTCGCACTAGGGGTGCCAAGCCTGAAGGAAGTGCGCAGCTGGGCAGCCTTCTTTGTTTCTCTTCCATTTTCTCTTCCTTTCCTCCTCTCTTTCTTTTCCTTTTTCCGATTTTTTTCTGTCTTCTTTTTTTTTCTCTCTTTATTTCTTCCTCTCTCTCTCTATTTCTTTCTTTCTCTTTCTTGCTCTTTCTATTGTGCTTGCTCTCTTTTAACTTTCTTTCTCTCTCTTTCTATTTATCGCATGCTTTCTCCTTTTTTCAATTTTTATAAGTGGTTTTGCCTGCGTTACGCCAAGCGACGACAGTATACGACAGCCGGCGGTGGCGTAGGTAGAAATTTTTACAGCGAAAGCTGTTATGAGATCACAACAAGGGCCGTTTTTGGCGCCGTAGTTGTCCGCTGCCGCCGTCGCCGGTGTCCGTAACCACTATCGGTCGAAATAAGAAAAAAAAAAGGAAATAATTCCATGATGGAACGAGATCCGAACCTGGGCCCTCTGCGTGGGGAGCCCAGTATTCTACCTCAGAGCCATGCCGGTGCTTGAAACTGCTTTGCAAAAAAACCTATACAGGCTTCATGTCGGGAAGGAACCACATTAACATATGTAACGTAGCGTGGTAGAAGAGTAAAATAACAACCAAGTGTCACACAAAGCGAATTCTGTAAGCAGGCGTCACACAATGCGGATTGTGCAACGAGCGGGTTGTTGAATGCTTCCAACCTATAGCTCCAGTTTCATACACACACGCTTATGCTGAGTTGAAATTGAGCTACACACGTGCTGTTTCAAAGGAGTGATTTCGATTCATATGAGCACGTTGCTTAGTAATCTTCGATGTCTTTATTCCCGCGGTACTATCGCAGACACTTCGTGACGGAACAAGAACAAAGTAAGTAAGTAGTCGTGCAAATGGGGTTAATGAGAAAACAATATCTTTACACATGTACAAAGCTTCGTACGGTTTCAAGTATAGCTGTCTGTATAGTCGAGTCTTTAGAACATCAGGTCGGTGTTCCTCTGCATGTCCAAGCTACACTTAATTCCCGAAGAAGAATGTTGTCAGGTATATTTCGTCTCCAGGTGCCCTGCTTCCCCGAAAAAGTATACGAATAGCTTCTTTTGGAAATTTAGGACAGGGGGCACTATAGTTTTCCCACCTAAACGGCAGTCGACCACCCTTGGACCCTGAAGTGAACATTTACTTCTGTTTTGTATAGAATTAAAGGAAATCTGACTCATCCCGTTTCTTATTCTATTTTTTCTTCTGGCAATCTCTGTACTGTATATTTTTTTTTTTAGAGAAGCGCTGGTTGAAACCAGGAAGTCTTTTTGAGATATAGTTCGCGCCTACCGCATTATAAATAGTTCGAATTGTTGAAATATGGCGGCTCAGCGCAAGCGAGGGCATATGTAAAACCGACGAAAGAGTACACTGACCATCAACTGAATTTTTTATTCGCAGTCATACACCAGCGCTAACCTATAGAGAACACAGCGCTATCCGCATTAGAGCTGTGCACGGGCCGCATTTCCGAGCCCGAGTCCGGCCCGGGCCCGCTGACATTGTCGAAGGCCCGCCCGAGCCCGACGGCAAAGGGCTGCGAGCCCGCCCGGCCCGGCCCGACGTACGAAAACACAATCCCGGGCCCGGCCCGGCCCGGCCCGGCCCTGCTTTTTGAAGGTTCGCCGCGAAAACAAAACATCGTTTTCCGGTAATTTGGCATTTTATTGAGCATATCAAATATGATCAAACGACACACGACGAACGGTCTCTATTACACAGATTACAAATTACAAGTAGACGGCCTCATGCCAGCAACAATGGAGTTCGTTCGCCAAAGCCGTCACGGGTATGGGGTATGCCCATGCAAGCTTGCACGAAGGCGATCTACGTCGGGTCACTCGTCGCTGTCGCGTGCATTTTCACTCATGTAAGATTTGGCCTCAAATCTAACGCGAACAGTCGCGTGGCACCGTCACTAGCTTAGGTGGTGTTACTTCTCTGTTCGTCGGAGTGCAACAGAGGCTATGCTTTACCTGCTCCCCTTTTGTTTAAAGCAGCGAATGGAAAGGAAAAGCGGTAAAGGGCGGTCGCGGAAAAGGCGCTGTATGCGTGATCGAAAACAATTCCCGCTCATTCTCTATATTTCGGGCTTGAGTCGGGCTTTGCGCCGGGCCCGAGCCCGGCCCGATAAAACTCCAAGTAGCCCGAGCCCGGCCTAGGCCCGAGGCGAAAATACGTCGGCCCGCCCGAGCCCGGCCCGCGGGCCGGATCGGGCTCGGGCTTTCGGGCTACCCGGAGCCCGTGCACACCTCTAATCCGCATAGGTCAACACAACGCTATGGATACCCAACGCTGTCCCGTCTCGCTGACACGGAACAACTGTAATACATAATCAATAAGGATATCATGGTACAATTTCAAGTTCAACTTCAATGTAACACGTGCTAGCAAGAAACCAAAATGTAAATGGGTGCCGCAGGAACTGACAAAAAATTATCGTTAAATATCACTTAGAAGAGGAACCAAGAGGAAGTAATATTTGTTAATACTGCAAAAAATGCGACAGAGACTTGGTATGATCATGTGAAGTGTTTGATGGCACGAGGGCCAAAAGCACGAATACAGATTTGCAAGACACCCGAGAGCCATCCTCGAGGCAAAAATAAACCAGGTATAAGCAATTGTATCCTTTGAAGACGGACGTCAAGGTGCGCCAGTCATAAATGGGAGTCGATATAGGTAATCTCTCCTACAAAAAGCTTAACAACGTATTCGTCATCAGTCTATTATGTGCACTGCAAGGCGCATGTCTCTCCCAATAATTTCCAGTTTGCCCTACATTTCGCGAGATGATTCCATTGCACGCCTGCGAACTTCTTAATGTCATCAGTTCACCTAACCCTCCGCTGTTCTCGGTTACATTTCTAATTTCTTAGTAACCATTCCGTTGCTCTAAGAGACTACCGGTTATCGCAACGGCGTACCTTAAATAAATAAGAAAATGAAATAAATTGCGCACATGTCTTAGTTCCCCATGTACCGCGGGAGACACGTGGAGTTTTCCGAACCATGCAAGTGGTTCCTCCCTCTAGTGCTAAACGTCGTTTGGAATTTCGCAAATGTATATTTATTAACCATTCCTCATAAAAACTCAGCACGATCCAAGATGGGACACACACCAGGGATACATGTGCATCATCTTCTCTCACGCAACATTTTCTGGCATTATATTTTAGAATGACTAACCTGCACTAAGTGTTCGAACCTTCTCTATTGTTTAGGTGAGTTGGTGCTGTTCACAGTTTTGCTTTGGATGATGGTGGTGCCATGTTAATTTTTTTCCGCTTCGTGAACCTATAGTGAACCAGTATTAAAAACAGCGATATTGTCAGAACGCACCACGGACTGCGGCGCTACCCGGTACAGCAGGAGGCGGCAAACGGACGCTGCAATCCCAATTATTGCAATTTGTTATACGCCTAGGATACGGAATGAAGGCATCGTATAGGTTGAATAAACTTCAGAAAAGATTATTCCTTCAAATGATGAGTATGGACCATTGGACGTAAATGATCGGTTATAGCCTACACATCTTGCGAGCCGTTTGTTGCAGTATCTGCATAAAATGACACCAAATTCTTGTGCTCACTTTGTCTACACATTGTGCTACGTCCTGCCATTGTAGCTTCGCGGCTGGGGTATTACGTTAATGAGGTTTAGGTCATTGCTTCGGTTCCCGGTCACAGGCGGTCGCATTTCGATCAGGACGAAATGCAAGTACACCGATGTACTTAAATTTAAAACACATTAGCGAAGCACAGGTGGTCAGAATGCTTCCGGAGTCAGCCTCCACGTCGTGTATCATAATAATATTTCGCTGCTTTGGCTCCTCAGAACGCTGAACTTACTTTCATAATTATGCCTCGAAAGGAGGCAACACTGCAAAAAAATTTTAACAATATGGGCAACTCTATCAGCGTTAGAAATCGCCGTATTATTTGGTTCCCTAAGTTAAAAGCTGATGAGGTGATTGCCCTTTTCGAGAACTACCATTGCAACGCACACTTGCTTGTCCTGTTCGGGGATCTTTCTGAGGAATCGTGACTCATTGACTAGAGTCCTTGCACGTTTTTTTTTTCTTTTTTTTAGCAGCACGAATGTCATCGTCAGCTAAAGTTTAGCATTTTGTTCTGCTTGGATCGAAGCACTCGTTTCGCATTCTTCTTTCTTTCACTCCATCTCCCTCCGAAGAAGCTGCACTGCGCTTTCTCATGGGCTGCACAAATAGACGTCCTCTCCAACCAATTGACCGTTCCGGAAATTATTCCGAAACCTCCTTGCTGCCAAGGATAATGAGCACCCCACCTGACACGTTCGTCTCCCTCCTTTCAAGTACTCATCGCTGTTTGGGTGAGTCAGAGAGCCTTAACGCAGTTGGGGAGAGAAAGAGATAAGAAGATGAGATCCATTAGAATACACAAACACTTTGAGCGAGAACGAAGACGGGCGCTGTCCTCGGTCACAGAAGAGCACGTGGTGACAAACCCGTTTCACATGAGCGCGTGGTTTCGTTCTCACTTGGCAATTCGACATGGTTCAGCTGATTTGAAGAATTTCGCTGAGCTTTAGTTGAAGGCACACTAATCTTCTTCCAAAGGCTTATCATGGCAAGAAGATCGTAGTTACCTCTTGTAGTTGTTTCTCGGGCCACCTACCGTGCATGTGGAATGAGTGGACAGGGCCTGATAATCAATGCCAAGGTGCACCAGCATGGTATCACCGTCTACGTAAAATGTTTCAGGTCCGGCTTAAAAAATCAGCAGCGTTGCGAAACATCGCGGTTGTCATAAGACGGTGTGTGTCACTCCCGACAGGCGAGCCAACCATCCAACCACTGATTTATGAGGTTTATGCCATAAATAGGTAACCTTTTTAGTAAATAAGTAAACCGCCTTTTAATGTAGGATAACCTAGTAACACAACGTGATTTTTTCTTCGCTCTGTCACAAAGCGAGGTCGACGAATTAAAGCTGATTCATCGCCGCCTGTCATGGTGGCTTATTGGCTGAGGTGTCGCGTTGCCACGATGGCTGCATTTCCGTAGCAGCTGAATCAAGACACCTATGCACTGTGATTTACGTGCGCGTTGCAGAACATGAGGTCCTCAGACTACCTGTTCGCACCGTGCCTCGTAATTTTATCGTGCCTTTTATTCGTGAAACCGCATAATTTATTATTATGTCTTTATTCGAGAGGTTTCCCTTAGGCATAGCATATTTACGTGATATGAAAAGACACCCGTCGCAAGTAAAGTTGGAATCTGAGGCGGTGATAGAGCGCTTGCTCTTGGCACGGGCACGACCACAGCAAGTGTGTCACGTCCGCTGCAGTGATTGAAGGTCCACAAAAGGGTCGTGTGGTTGCTTACGCTGGGCGGTAGTGTTGCTGCCAATATGCGGTCTTTTTATGCATCGCGCACTTAGATGTGCTTCGCGTTCAAGAGCGGTGCGTCTTCCCAACCGATTGACTCAATCGTACAACCCATACACCTATAGTATCACGTTCATCCACGCATGCTTAAGATGAGTTGGATTTCATCCACGCGCTGTTTTAACCTACTGTTTTGCCGCAGGAATGTGTACCAACGAGACCCAAATGAAGCTTTATTTTAGTGACCAGAATCGACGCCCGCAGGGAACGCGAGCCGTGGATTCATATGCCACTGCCAAGCGCAGTATTTATTTTCTTCTCTTAAGGCCGTGCGCTCTCCGGTTTTGTTCGCCACACAAAGGAGGGCGCCGCAGGGTCTTTGAGCAAACGTTTTAGATATTCATCATCAAATTTTAATGGCGATATCGAACCTGAACGCAGGAAACGTGACGTCCAATCGGAACTACCCATCACAAGGAAGTAGCGGCTCCTCTGACTAATAAAATTGATTTCTTGACCGGTCTCACCACGTTTATATCCCTTAGCGAACGTCGTCATGAAGCAATATTTCTGTCAAGTTACGTGAAATAATTGATAGACATCCACTTTATCAGGACTTTATCGTTATCGGGACATCCACTTTTAAATGTTAGCACGAACTGTTGTTTTCACGACGTAAATAAGCCTGAATTCGTATTATACAAAAGGTCGGCACAAAACTCGTACGACGATGTCGATTTAGAATATTTCATTCGCACCGCGTTCGCAACTCGCTAAGCCGTAATGAACAACGCTGAAGCGGGCGAAGCAAACGGAATAAATATGGTTAATAAAGGAAAAAGTAAGCCCGAGCGCTTCCGTGCGCCACCGAATAGTACCGTAATTCTGGGCGCCTGCTCTGAAATTCACTTGGAAGAATTGTGGGTGATTGATTTCAATTCACTTGGAACAAAACTTGGATAACAATTCAAGCCATCAGTTCCGTCGATACCACGCAAATAGCTTTGATGAGAACGAAAAACTTTATTTACATATACACAAAGCTTTGTACTGGAACAAGTATTTACAAGACGCCCAATGTATTTACAAGAGGTTCCAGCGGAGCATTAGCTCGCGGTAGTAGGACTTTCAGAAGACCAGGTCCGTCATTGTCTGCATATCAAAGTTACACTTCCTGAATATGGGAGCGCACATGGAGCTGTTTCCTCGGAAGTTCAAGTGTCCCTTCTCGAAGGCTTCGTGGTATCGCCTCAGCAGGCTGGCCTCTCCGGAGAGGCGGCGCAGCTGCCGAATGAAGCCGGACAGACGACGTCCGTACGATCCATAGCGCACGGGCTCCGCGCCCACCTCGCAGCAGAGCTTGAGCATACAGCCGTCGGCGTCGATGTCCTGGATCATCTCGAGGGTGTAGCCGTAGAGGTCCCGGGCTGTCGGCGCCTTACCGGGTTCTCCCAAGCGGGGACGCCGGAAAAATCCGGGCGGCAGCCGAGTCGCGAACGATGATGTAGCGTCACGCTTGTACTGCGTAGATAAGAGACACACTGTAGGAAATCTAACATCGTTTCTTAGGTATCATCGGCTATTTTGTGAATGTAGTATTTTATCGTTATGAATGAAATGAACTCGAATAGAACTTGGTACGTGCAATTACGACTGCAGGCTTCTGTGGCCATTCCGTTTGCGCGAGCTATGTTGCAGTAGACTTGCAACTATTACGTACCGTATCTCATCACCGGGTAACGAATGGGCGATGGTGCTGAGGTTACACATACCGTTTAACGTCACTGTTTTGCTTTAGCACCACTTCTAACAGCTGAAACGTTTTCTTACGCTTCCCGGGGCGTAAAAACATAGAAGGTGTATGAGTAGTACAAATAACAATCACCCTCTGGAATATCCCGTCGCGCATAAAATTACAGCTACATGAAGCATGTTTCTGAACGTTAAGGACGTCAAACAAAAGCGTTTGCAGTGCCAACGAATGTGCTGGCACAGCAGATCGAAACTTGCTGCAATATTTTACAACTTGCGTATCTTAGCGCGTGACCAGCATGGACGTTAGCTTCGTGAAGCTACTCACCCTGTCATATCCCGTGCCATCGGTCCAAGCCGGATGCTCGAAGACAGTGTGCACCCCGGGTTGGGCTGGCTGCGGGTCGACGGGCCACTGTCCACCACCAAGAAGCAAGCCCAGTGGCGAGGCTGGCGTACCGCGACTCCTTGCCCAGGGCGATGAAGCCTGCTGTTCAGCTGCTGGCTCCCTCTGGAAGAAGCCGGAGCCCACGTTGTCGTCTTGGAGCACGCTACGCACGATCTCTGCCAGGATGCCCGGTATCATGTGCACCGGAAGATTTGGAGTACCCGGAAAAACGGCTCCCGTGGGCAGCTCGACCCTCCGAAAGTCCAGCTCACGATCCAAAGTTGCGTCGCTGATCCCTGCGCGCCACCAGCCCAGAAGGCCCAGCAACTTCAGGGCCAACGCCACCTTCACCCCCGCGATCCCCGCCATGTGGTAGATGATGGTGTACGGCAGGAGCGTTAGGCTCAGCAGCGGGCCCAGGAGCGTGCAGTGGCAGTTGGCCGCCAGCAGCGTGATTATTAGGATGGTTGACAGGTTCATTTGGCTGAGGCTGCGGTTCCTGCACGACCAAAATAAGATCCATGTCATAAACTGAGAGAAAATGTGGCCAACCGCCTTGTGCGGCTATGTGAGTAGGTGCGGGAATCTGGCGAACATCGTCATGGTGAAAAAAAGAGTACAGAAACACGACTTGCTCAAATACAAGCCGCTCAACAAACAAGCTTGCATCTATTCCGCCACCTGCAACACATATCTGCGAGAGGCGCGTAGTTAGTACAGACGTTATACAAACATTTCGTGCACACAAGACCAAGCTTACCTCTTATGCCATCTGCGTGTTGGCGTGTTGCGAGTGACTGTAGAGAGCCTGCCTTGCAGTCGCCTTTTTGTGCCGCGAGTCTGTGGGAAAACCATTATCACGTGACCGTTCGTGTCCAATAGGAAGCAAGCAGGTGGCGTGGTAATACCGTTTTGCTTTTTCATTGGCCACGACGTACATGACTCAGACGGGCCCTTTCCACTTTTCTTTCCTTCTCTCCCTCCTGCATGACGGTGGTACCTTATCTCTCCATATTCCTCCTTACACACCGAGAGACGTGCCAAGGAATGGGCCGCATACAATGTGTGCCCAGGCACATTGTTTTCACTATTGACTCGCCTAGTGGCTACTGGCAAAGCAAATGCTCAAATAATACTGTGCAGGCTTTCTGTTTGGAAATTATCGTTATCCGAAGACTTTGTATTGGAATTTCTTTGTTTTCAGACGTTTCTGCAGAGCGTTCGCCTGCAGCGTGGAAGGTACTAGATTCGATTCGCGGTGCGGCCGGGCATCCACTGGTGTAGCTTTCTTCTTGTTTTTTTTAGAGGTGCCCAGGCGTGCTCGATATTGTAGGTGCTCATTTCTGGCGAAAGTCCCTCCCCTACATCCTGCTCTCTTCTTCACTCCCATTCCCCCCTCCTCTCAACGACGCCGCGCGCTGCTCCCTTACGGGTTGTAGACATAAACGTCTTGCCCCTCCTCAAAACCACCCCCACTACTGCCTCCCAAAAAAATTCGACTTTGGTATCTTCATGAAGGCCACGCAGAAAGCTCGAATCTCTGCCGCATATGTCATGAGACGCCGTTTCATCCTTCACTTAAACTGCATCAAAAGAAACGCCCCGTGTCGCTTCTGTACAATCTTCATCGCTCCAGTAAAAAAAAAAAAAAAAAAAACTTACTCCATAACATTGAGTATACGCACAATAGATAGGTAAACGGAGTTAAGAAGAGGAACACTTGAAAAGATAGCGGAGATGTCATACCTTGAAATGTGTTTAACATAGGCGTGCGCTCTTGTTAACCGTTGCGTTTACGTTGCGAAAAACAAAGGATGCGCGCGGCGAGTTCTGTCGGAAAATGTTTTCCGTGTATCGGTAAATAAGGGGTACGGTACGAATAACTTGCGTCGCGGGCTGCTATTTAAAAAAGAAAAATTGCAAAACACAATGGAGGTTTG
Organism: Rhipicephalus sanguineus; assembly: GCF_013339695.2. NCBI lineage: Eukaryota > Metazoa > Arthropoda > Arachnida > Ixodida > Ixodidae > Rhipicephalus > Rhipicephalus sanguineus. The sequence continues at coordinate 62,723,528 of NC_051178.1, forward strand.
TCTAATATTCTTAGAAAACCGCGATATAGCGCCGAGCTCTAGTATGGCTGTAAATGACAGAGAGGAAGGGAGCGGGGGTCCTATTCGAATCAAGGAGCGACCATGCAAGGTCTAAGTTATTTGAACAAATTTCGGAGAAATTGCTGATATTTGAGCGTAAATAGCGACACGAGAGCTCTATGCAACATGGGTTTTCCCGTTTTTCTGTAAAAATAAAGAGTGATACCGAATTAACATCTATACAAGAAACAAGCCGCACCAAAGCATTAGTATTAGCTATTTGACTGGTCGCGTTAATGGACGTTTCTACGTTGCGGAGCAAAGATGACTAGCATGCAGAAACACATTTCGTACAGTTGGCGATTGTGCTTGCTATATAGTAGCGATAGTCACGTTCTACAGTTATGGACATGTAAGAAAAAAGTAATACAAGCGGTCGAACACGCTATATTTGCTGTAAGGTGGGCTGTGATTATATATATACTTAACTCGAAATGTGCTTGTTTTATTTTTAAGCGAAAAAAACTATGCGCTTCACAATTTGCGTATTTGCACATGTCAAATGTTGTACAGTTTTTCTGCGCTACGACATGTTGCCTAATTTCTTGGAAAAACGCCTTCGTTTATTGGTTTAAGGTAATCATTTCAGCAAAGCAGTGCCAATGTGTGCGTCAGTCGTTGAACTTTCTTGTCTTTAATCACATATGTTGCAACCGGGCCCGTAGCCAGGGAGGAGTGGCGGGGGGAGCCCCCCCCCCCTAATTTTGAAGTAGGTGTTTTTAGCAAAAATGAATAATGAAAACGGGTGTTGTTCTCAAATAGTTAAGGCTTTCAGCAAGTGCCCTCCCCCCCCCCCCTCCCCCGAAAGAAATTCCTGGCTACGGACCTGGTTGCAACCCGCTAAACATCAAGACACCGATCGAGGCATCAGGAAATGCAGTTTCCGACGGGGAGAGCAGCGCTGGATAGGTGGCGCGCCGAAAAAGGGCGCCTGGTGGGGAGTCGCGACATAACTCAGCCGCTCGCATGGCCTCCGCGCCGCCGGCTAATCTCGGAGGCCATGCCGCTCGCGCTCAGAAAATCGGCCGCGCTGTACCGCGGTGAGCGCACGCGCGTGCTCCGTTCCCGTGCTTCATTTTGGCGCGAACAGCTCGAGCAGCCATTGCACCAGTAATACTGCTCTATGGTTTAGAAAAAAATAACTTTGTCTGAAGGCTAATTTCTCAGGAAAGCACTGGAAAACGGAGAGAAGCCCTACAAAGCAGACTACGTCTGTGCATACCAACGTTGTCGAAGAGACAGTGCTGTGCCGTGGTGGCTACTCCGTCGTCACCATTTTCTGGTTGCGTCCTGAGATTTGTGTCAAGCTAGTGCAGGCTCACAAGCCTCCATTGATATGTACGTGCTGCGTCGATATCAGCTGCCCACTACTGCAGTAAAAAGAAAAGTAAGAGGCAAGGGGTAGCTGCCTCAACGTTTTTCTGCCGTGGTATGTATGCCCAGCCCGCGGTATGTATGCACGTGGACGTTGATCAAGCAAACCCATGTGCTAGCATAGCATGTATGGCGTCGAGCTGTTATGCTCGAGGGCGCGAGATAGATTCTAGGCCACGGTGGCCGCATTTCGATGGGGTTGAAATACAAAGAAGACCCGCGTACTGAGATTTATGTGCACATTAAAGAACCCCAAGCGGCCAGAATTAATCCTGATTCCCACACTAGCGGCGTGCCTCATAATCATACCTTGCTTGGCACGTAAAAAACCAGCAATTGTCGATGTTCATCAAGCACGTTTATTCTAAGCAGACACAGGCAAGCGAAAAAACTAACGCAATACGTTAGCCCAATTAAACGGCTTGTAAAAATCCAAGACATTTGACCCTTTCCTAGCGAGGCATAAATTGCGATGTCACTTCGCCGCGGCAGCCAATGCACAAAGAAGCTTTACCGCATCGGCCATTTACCGCGTAGCCAGAAATTTTTTTCGGGGGGGGGGGGGGGTTCAACCATACATTATGTATGTTCGTGCGTGCGTTTGTATGTGTGCGTGTATATATGCGCAAGCAAAATTGAAAAATTTCGGGGGGGGTTTGAACCCCCCCAACCCCCCCCCCTTTGGCTACGCCCCTGGCATCGGCTGACTCCAGAAAGCTAAGCTTCGAGTCCGCTGCTTTGTTCGTGACAACAACTCTGTCTGTATCACAAGTGAAGTTCAACGGAGGCATCCATCGCGTGCGTATTTCTCATAACAGTTCAGCGGCTTCGGCGAACGTGCCCCCGTACGCATCTCGTAGACAGACAGCTTTCCTTCTGCTTAGCTGTTTGCAAATAATGTAGACTACCTGCCTATCGTATCATATTCACTGCACGCGGTGGCATCAGAAGGAGCTTGGTGGTGGTCAGATGAAAAAATTGTTACATATGCCGCATACTGCATAATATGTATGTTTTATTTACGACAAAACATCGATTAAATTCTGCTCGTTGGCCCCGGTTTCCACTGGTGGCCCTCACTATCGAATAAATCTAGCAGACACGCGCAATTCAGTTTAGAAACCAGCCCGACGCCACTAGACAGGAGAGCAGAACATACTGTGCTCGCCTGACTGCCGGGATGCAGCGGCGCATCCGTTCCTACTCATATGTTTTAGAAGGCAAAGCGTGGAAGGATACGTCCTCCTTCAATTCTACGTATTGTGGCACTTGAATGCGCAGCAGTACCGCCAGCACCCTTTCGTTTTTGTTTCGGCGATACGCGCCCGCATCGCCTCAACCAGCCGCCACTCTCGTCCGCGGGAGCGGCTGGAGTATGCGCGCTTTGACCGCCAGGGCGGCGCTGCCCACACCGCGGAAACTCCAGCGCTGGTTCCCTGTAGCGCAAGAACACACAGCCTTGCGAGTAGAAGCAGCAAAATCGTACCCGGCAGTGCAAATATTTGGGTGGCCACGCATACTTAGAATAACGCAAAGGGGATTATAGCAGCAGCCAGGGAGCCTTTGTTGAAAAGGTGCACGGAAGGGAGAGGTTACCTATTCATCTGCACGCACATTGTTTCCTGCAACAGGCTGTCTTAGATGCGTAGCTTATCTGGCGACGCTGAGTTTCATTGGCTAGTTGTCGACCTATTGTGGCATTCCGCTGTTTTTTTTTCTCTTTTTACCAAGAAAGCGCAATAAAATCGTATTTCCGATAATCGCACATGCCTCGAGTGGTTCTTGTGCTTCGTCTCGAAGGGCAACACATTTTTTTTTTCGTTTACTTACATTACTTCGTGCTTTGAAGGGAGCTGAGTTAGCTACGCGGCAGACTGCAATGCAAGCAAAAATGAGATAAAGCATGTCTCTGAGAATGTATCTGATATTACTGAGACATCTTTACTGAGTCTCCTACTACCATATTGTGCTGACAACACAGCGGGGGTTGCAACGCGCGATTAAGCGCCGCAAGCAGCGCGACTAGTGTGTTTGCTTGATTTACAATTGTGTGCATATTTATCTTCCTGATGAGGTTCCAGTCATGCACCCGACATTCCTTTAGTTATTATAATATGCCACCGCAACCCTGCTTTCACAAAAACATAAATCGGAGTGCAGCCGAAGCGCAAGGAACTGAACTCTTCGCCAAACATATACGTTCCTAAATCGTCTGCAGCGGGCCGATAATCTCAACGACCGCCATGTTGGATGTACAGTCGCGCCACCTATAGGCCGTGAAAGTTGCGAATAGTAGTGATAGTCACGTTCCACGGTTATGAACATGCAAGAAAAAAGAAATAGAAGCGGTCAAACACGCTATATTTGCTGTAAGCTGGGTTGGGATTCTATACTTAAAGGACCCCTGACAGCAAAATTTTTGTTGGTGACTTTTTTACTGTAATTTGTAGCTTTGGGTCTGGTAATCCCTAAGTTAAATCGTAAATGCTCTAGCGTATCGTATAACTAACTCTAGAGTAGTTAATTGTGACCATTTTAGCGTCACTTCAAAACGCCCGCCTAAAAACTAGCGACCCATGCGGGGAGCGTCAAAGACCACGTGCACTCAAGCTGTGGTGACGTAGAAAGCGCGGTTTTCAAATCGGGGCCCCGCGCGCGGTAGAGATTGAAAGTATGTGGGTGCCTCGGTATGGGTTAAACCTGTTAAGCGCGTGACCCCTCACGAAAACTACCTCGAGAGCAGCCCGACAACAAAGCGAGAGGGGTGCGGAACAATAGGCCTCGCCGGGTGCCAGTCGTCGTATTGTGCATGTGCGCCCCGCAAACGCACGCCGCACGCTTCGACACAGCAAAGAGAGTGAAAGCATGGCTGGCAGTCGGCTCGAAACACACTCAGAGATCGTCGACGTCATTGTTACTAGCGTATCGTCACTCAGGGTGATTTTTGTGCAATGTATCACACCGAACACGTAGCACTAGTGTCGATGTTGCAGGGCAGCCGATTTTTTGTTTTTTCTCCTACGCTGTTTGACATCGAATTAAAATAACTTCCACGCGACGGATGCCGTTCAAATTTGGCCAAGAAGACCTATGCATACCAAGCGATCGAATGATGGGCACATCTCGATCTTGAAATTTGATGTCAGTGCTCCTTTAACTCGAAATGTGCTTGTTTTATTTTGACGCGAAACAAACTATACGCTTCACAATTTGCGTATTTGCACATGTCAAATGTTGTACTGTTTTTCTGCACTACCACGTGTTGCCTAATTTCTTGGAAAAACGTCTTCGTTTATTGGTTTAAGGTAATCATTTCAGCAAAGCAGTGCCACTGTGTGCCTCACTCGTTGAACTTTCTTGGCTTTAATAACATATGTTGCAACCAGGCCCATAGCCAGGGAGGGGTGGCGGGGGGAGCCCCCTCCCCTCAAATTTTGAAGTAGGTGTTTTTAGCAAAAATGTATAATGAAAATAGGTGTTTTTCTCAAATATTCAAGGCTTTCAGCAGTGCCCCCCCCCCCTCCCGAAAGAAATTCTTGGCTACGGGCCTGGTTGCAACCCGCTAAACATCAAGGCACCGATCAAGGCATCAGGACATGCAGTTTTCGAAATGGGACCGTAGCGCAAGAGCAACAGTGTTGGCGGTAACGCGTTACAAGTAACGGGGTTACCGGTAACGCGTTACTTTTTTCGGTAACTTAGTAACGTACTCGTTACAATTTAGAAACTGTAACGGGTAACGTACTTACGTTAACATTTTTCGGTAACGTGTGGTGTCACGTTACTCGTTACTTTTTCATCCTGGGGGTGCAGTCTTCTCAGAGCTCGCCCCGACAAATTCTTTTGTCGCAGCGTCGGACTGCTGTCGGCCTGCCAGGCATTGACCAAGAAAGCGCGGGCGGAATCGCTTTCCTTTTTTGTGGAAATTGTTGGGACCAATTTCTTAAAGGGCCCCTAAACCCCCTCCGACATTTTCCCAAACATTTCAAGTAAACAAGCGCATCGCGTGCAGAATGCCGTCGCGATCAACGATGCCACACGCCGCAGCGCTACAGGTCGCGGGCGCGCCACAATTTCGAAATAACAATAGCTTCTCCTTTCCGGTCCCCGCCATTCCCGCCACTGACATGTGTGACATCACCAGTGAAACTATGACGTTATCAGTTTCGATGCTTGCGATTGGCCGAACGACAACCGACGACTTCCGGTTACTCTGCAAACAGCTGTTCGTGCGCACCTTGCTGTTCTTGGTCGTGTTGCCGCTTGCGAATCGACATCTGCGGCCCGTAAGGGCCCGCTCACGCTAGCGGCACGGCAGCTTGCCGTTTGCCGTTTGACGTTCTCAGGCTGCCGTGCGCAAGCGATTTTGTTCGCGCACGTCAGCCGTTCTTTGCCGTTGGAAGAATAGGTCCGAGACCCATTTTCGTGCCGTTCTCCGTCTGCCGCAGAGCGACGTGGCCAATCAGCGACGGAGGAGCGGTTGCCATGACTACGGCGCGCCGCGTCGTCTGCTTTCGGCTTTCCGCGTCGTGTGCGTCTGTCGCGGGAGGCTTCGAGCTGCTTGCTTTTTTTTCCGCGCTTTTCACGCTAAAAGTGCGGATGTCGTCCGTGTCGTTGCCAGGCATGGTTCCAGCAGTCAATAAAGCGTTTTAGTCTGTCCGGCATTAAAGAAAGCGTCGCGTAAAACCAAATATGTCCCCAAGCTGGCGCCAGGTCAAGTAGCGTCAGCTATGGAGGATTAGAAGCAACTAACAAACGCGTAATCTATGTCCTCCGAGCATTCGAAAGCGCCCTTCTCGACTCGCTAAGCCTACAGCATCGATTATTTGAGTATGGCTCTCCAAAACCGGGCCGAGTCGGCACGAATACATTACTGTCGAAGCTTAAGGACATGAATCTAAAGCAAATGGAAGCAAGAGTTCGGAGCTTACACGCTATAGAGCGCACGGCGGCCACTTGATAGATTCGAAGTGGACGACAACCGCTTTTGGCAGTGCGGCCATGTTTTTCGGAGGCTTGCCGGCGAAGCTTGCCGTGCAAGTAGGACAGCTCTCGCGCGTGCGGCGACGGCGGACGTTCTGCGGCACCACACCGTTGCGGCAGGCTTGCCGCTAGCGTGAGCGGGCCCTTAGTCAACGAACAGTGCACCCAGATACCACACAGATTTGACGGCGAGCTGGAGCGTCGGAGTAGCCGGAGTCGCGGCAACCGGAAGTAGACGCTGTCTCGAACAGCGCGTCAGCGGTGACATATGCCACGCGAGATGAGGAGGGGCATTCAGCGAGGAGGGCAAAGCGGTTTTGGAAGAGGGTAACGTAGGAAAGAGGGAAAGAAGCGATCGCCGCGTTTCGATCATCAAACGCGTGTAACTCCGCTATTACGGCACCGTTTCGAAAAATTCTCACGGCTACGTGTTCGTTGTAAACTCGAGCACAACTTCCTCACCTCAACTAAATTTCGACCGCTGGGTGGTTTAGGGGCCCTTTAAGACGCGCCGACTCCTTGTGTGGAGGTTTTGGCCATCGCCACACAAAGCTTGATGAAAGCCGCATAATTCGCCATGAGAAACTGTACGGACATGCTTCTCGTGGAAGTGGATGTAGCAGGTGGATTGCTGGCACCTGCGCCTTTTCGTGCCCAAATGACAGGCCGGCCGAAGAGAAAGCGCAGGGGCTGGTTTACTCCATACCACGTGCTGGTCGTGAAATTTTGTACGTGGGGGAAACATAGAACTCCCCCGAAAGGCTGCGACAACATAAAAACGATGCCCGCAAGTTCGCGTGACAAAGGAATACACTCCCTGAGCATAGCATGGTAAACGACCACCGCATCGAATTCGACAACTCCCACGTCGTCGACTTAAGCGGCTTTCTGTGGAATTCTGACCGATCCAGGCGACAGCCGGTAACGTCAACCGGTCTACAGGTGCGCTGCCGATCAAGTGTCTGCCTTAAGGCCGAGACAGACGGTACGATTTTCTATGCGATTCGACGTCCGACACGGCGGAGGGGAACCGGAATGGTGACCTTTCATAGCATCGTACAGCCACCATTCCCTCTCTCCCACCGCGGCGTCGGCCGTCGGATCGCATGGAAAATCGGACCCGTCTGTCCCCCGCTTTATTGTGGAGAATTGGCGTGACCACCGGCTGGAAGAAAACCCTGAAAAAGAGTGCGAGCGGGACGCGAAACGTAGAACTTTTTTTTTTTACTCACTACCTTAATACCGCTGTCACACGAACAGCCTTAACCGCGGTTAAGCTAACTACGGTTACGGCTAACCACGGTTACAGTTAGCTACACGGCAGACATTACCGCAGTTAGTGTACTAATCGTGGTTATTGCAAACGAATGATTCCACGAGAGATCGACACGGATACGAAAACAAATATTTTAAGTTTAATTGAGTATTTTATATTTTATGCATGTCCCATGCCAGTAGCCCGAAAAGGAACTTAATTTCCTTATTAACTGCATAATTTACGAGGGAAAAATATCAAACACATTCAATCCGGAGGGACCAATTTCATTACCTGTCGTTCTCGAAAGTTCACGACGTTGTAAACGGAAATATTATCGTTACAAAGAAGATATTTTGTGTATGAAATGTATGCGCAACAAAGAGTAAAGTAACATTGTTTGAAACTTGTAGAGCTAAGGAAACTGTTTTTTGAAAAATGTCTAAATATGCGACGTTTTATAGTAGCTACAAAGTTGATAAGGCCTGTCAACTTTGTTTTAAAAAATAAATTTTGCTTTTTCTATCTGCAACTGCAGCGAAGTTTCTGGTTATTGAACTCCTGAGCGAGTGAGGCTGATCTTGAACACCCTCACATAAACGCTCGCAATTTTTGCGGTAAATATACAAGTTAAAGTGAACAAAAAATGTTTATGCGCAGATATTTTTTTACGTAACTAGCCCGTTTAAGCATTTCTTTATTACTACAAAATTCGCGCATTTATTTTGCTAGCAGAAGCACACCATCAGAATCATTGTAAATTTCTTGAGATTTCATTGATGCTTTCTTTGCGAATAGCGTTGATGATTGACTCATATTCTGTATAATGTCACATTGACAAAAACGGCTTCACCATGTGTCAGAGTCAGAAGCCATCACACGTAACTCTAAAGGCAACTTTAAGCCCCTATACCATTGCTGAGGTCCGGTACATTTGTGCAAGTAATACTCATTAGATCAGAATTTTGGGTATATTCGTTGTTTGGGTTAGAAGTTTTATGTGAAACAAATTTCATATTTAAATTATTGCTATTGTGGGTTCGTGCAGCAAAGACACATCGATTATGATTTATGACTGCGGAGTAACGGCAGAGGTAACGTCCGTTACTTTTTTTCGGTAACTGTAATGGTAACGCGTTACATTTTTTTGTAGGTAACGTAGGGCGGTAACGCGTTCCTTTTTTTATAGTGTAACGGGTAACGTATTTAGTTACTTTTTTTCAGTAAAGCCTACAACACTGAAGAACACAACCTAGCGAGTAGCAGCAGGAAAATCGTACCCGTCATTGCAAATATTTGGGTGGTCACGCATACTTAGAATACCGCAGAGGGGATTATAGTCACAGCCAGAGAGCCTTAATTTGTTGAAAAGGGGCACGGAAGGGAGAGGTTACCTATTCATCTGCACGCACGTTGTTTTCTACAAGAGGCTGTCTTAGATGCGCTGCTTATCTGGCGACGCTGAGTCATCCCCTCTTACGAGCCTACCGGACCAGTCACTTCGGAACCGCGTGTGGGCATTCAACATGCGACATTTACACGTATTGTGGGCGAGGGCCATAGGGCCCTGAGTGTTCAAGTGTGGACAACGACGTTTCTTTTGCTAAAAAAAATCTGTAGACAATTGGTGAGTCCTCGTGTCCCAGGCAGTTTGAAGAATGCAAGCATGATCCATTAACGAGCCGATGATTGGGGTGGCAGTGAGGGGAGAAGATTCTCTGAAGAATTTCTGGAACGGCCTCTGTGTTGGGTGAGTTTCCAAGTGTGGAGGAAGGTTTTGTCCGCAGCCCATGAGTGGACAACGCTTAACGTCCTGCGCAGAGGGGAGTGTATGAAAGAGGAATGCTGAAAGGGTTGCTAAATGCTGAAAGAGAATGAAGGTTGGGGCACCTCTCTTCCCATTAGAACGAAAGACGGGAATTTTTGAGGGCTCCTTTTTTTGTTTGATACAACTTGAATGAAAACCAACAGACAACGAATCGAAGGAAGGTGTAGGGCAGTGGTTCTCAGCCATGGATGTTTCGGGGACCCCTTGTGGGGGGGGGGGGAGGTGATTCTTAAAAGGAAGAAGGAAATGAAAATGGAAATTGGGTGTGGAGTGCACGATAACTGTCTCTCAAGTGAGGACACCTCAACCGATACACTCACGGGGGATTGGGGATTAAAGGGACAGTGAGAGTGAAAAGAGTATGGTAAAAGAAGAAAAAGAAAGGTATGAGTGAAAAAAAAACAGTGAGGGGGTGGGGGGGGGGCAGGAGAACGGGCGTCCGAGTCACCGTGGTGAGCGGCTAGAAAATTCGTTCGACTAGGCCGGCGTCCTCGAGAAAAGCTAGTAGGGCCGCAAGGGCTGATCGGCGACGGTGTACGTGGCCGGTGGGATGGAGCAAGTCCTGTAGGGTCGCACACGGCAGTCCGACGAGGCGGTACTTCATGGCGAGCCGCTTCCGCGCAGTGTTGAAAGACGGACAGTCAAACAATAGGTGGCACAGGGTTTCGATCGCGCCGCAATCGGTGCAGTTCGGTGCAGTGGCGCCGCGAAGACGATGCCTGCGTTCCGCGGGCCACACAGAACCGGTCCTCAGGGCAAGAAGAAGCGCGCGCTCGCGGCGAGTGAAACCAGTGGCTGGGATGGGAGGAGGGGGGTGTCCGGAGGCGACCCGTGCGTCAGGATGCTCGCGCACCAGCTCCCGGCGAAGGTTGTTGCGTGCCGAGTCGAACGAGCTGGCGTAATCCGTCAGCGAAGTCTCGGCGGAGTGTGCTCGTTTTGCGAGTTCGTCTGCAGCCTCGTTGCCCGCGATGCCGACGTGTGAAGGGAGCCACTGAAGGACCACATCACAGCCTCGTTCCTGGAGGGCCAGCAGGCTGAGAGCGGCACGCTGAGCAAGAAGGGGGCCTCGTTCCTCCCTCGCGAGCTGGCGGAGTGCAGGTTTCGAGTCGCAGAAGATTGCTGCGCTCGTGACGGCCGGCGAATTGCGCAGGAGGTCTGCAGCCAGCTGGAGCCCGACTAGCTCAGCTGTTGTTGAGGATGCACAGTATCTCAAGCGGCACTGTCGTTCCGAGCTGAGCTGAGGGGCTATGCAGGCGGCCGCGGCTGAGCGATCCTGCAGGACGGACCCATCGGTGAACACCTGCGTCCTCCCGGCCAGGTCCTCATACATCCGCGCCGCGGCCTCCTGAGCAATGGCACTGATGGGGGTGTGGCGTTTGGATCGAATGCCCGGCAGGTGCAAGTTCACTCGAAGGGGCACTCGACGGTGAGGGGGTGGCCAGCGCGAAAGGCGTGCGGGGTCGTCAGCCACAAACACCGTCGTACACGTCGATAAGTTGGCCGACACGTGAGTTTGGCACAGCACGTAACCGCGAGAGGAGGGGACCTGCATCAGGCGCTCGGTGGAGACGCTGCAAGTGGCACAATGCGCGCAGGTCCGCCGTGAGCGACGCAGGCCACGCACGAGCCTCCGCGAGGGTCTCGGCCACACGAGAGCCACGAGGCATTCCGTGACACATGCGGATGACTCGGCGATGGTCCTGGTCAATCAGTCGCCACTGTGGCGCCTGGAGTTTGCAGATCGGCAGTGCGTAGTGGATGGCAGACAGAGCCATCGCCTCGTAGATGGTGCAGGCGAAGGCAGCGGGGCAGCCGTTGCCGCCTGCGAGTAGTTGGCGCACGGCCGATTCCACGCGACGCGTCGTCTGTCGTACACGTCGCACCGCCGGGAACCATCGGAGGCGATTGTCTATCGTCAGGCCGAGGTAGCGGACGTTGCTACTCCAAACAATTGGTGCACCATCCAGCTGAAGGCACGGAAGACGTCGTCTGGCTTCAGCACGAGGGTGGACGACGAGGGCCTCGGTTTTCGGCGCCGAGATCGCGAGTCCGATGTTTCTCACGAAGGCGGCCACACATTGGAGGGCCTCCTGCATGCAAGCGCGCACCACCGAGCACTTTCGGGTCGGACCGCGCACATACAATGCGACGTCATCAGCGTACACCACTGCGCGAACAGGGAACACAGCCGTTTCTGGTAGGCACTTGACGAGCGGCGCGAGCACCAGATTAAACAAAAACGGGCTGAGGACGCTGCCTTGTGGGACGCCACAGCTGACAGATCGCGGCGCACTTGTCGCCCCGCCCACGCGCACAGTAAACGTTCGGTCAGTGAGGAAGGCCTGAACGTAGTTCAAGAGTTTGCCCTCAACACCTAGCGCGCGCACAGCACTGATGATAGACGAGTGGGGGAGCGAGTCGAACGCCGACTTTATGTCAAGGAGGAGTAGGATGGCCATTTCTCCATCGTGAAGGGCCTGCTCGAGGGTGCTCACGACTGCAGCAATGCAGTCGATGGTCGCGCGATGTGGCCGGAATCCACACTGCTCTGGTGGGAAAGCGTTGCGCACCTCCGCGATCCACTGTAGCCGGTAAAGAGCCATCTCCTCCATAGTTTTGCCCGCCACACAAGTGAGAGAGATGGGCCTGTATGACGTCACCGATCGCGGCGGTTTGCCTTGTTTGAGGACAGGAATCACAGTCGCGGAACGCCATTCTTCCGGGAGGACAGCACTGGAGAAAACTCTGTTGAATGCATCCAACAAGAGTGGGCGCTGGAGGCATCCAGGTTTCTCAACAGCTGATGAGTGATTTTGTCCGCTCCAGGGGCGCTGCGCTTGCGCTTTCTGAGGAGAACCCGTTCCAGTTCGTAGAGGGAGAAGTCCTCCTTGCAGAGAGAGCGAATTTCAGCTGAGGTGATGGGATCCACGGGAGGGAGCGGGGGTGCGGCGTTTGTCGTGACACCGCCAGCGCTCCCCGCTCTAGGAGGGGAAGGAGGCGCGAAAGAGGCGGCAAGCAGTTCAGCAAGCTCCCTTTCAGTGATGCCCTGCGCAACGGCTATGGCGAGCACTGGGTAGCGCGACACTTTCGGGTTTATCAGGACGCGCATGATGTGCCAGCCGCGGCGACGTCCTCGTGGATCACTCAGAGAGGAACAGACGCCCGTCCAGCTGCGGTCGCCTAGCCGCTGGGCGTGCCGCCGGCACACAGCGTCGAGTCGGTTGTACTCTGTCCATGCGCCGGGGGCCGAGGAGCGCAGCGCCCGCCGCTGTGCTCGCTGGCGAACTGCGCGGAGGTTGAGCAGCTTGATGTCAGGGCAGGGTGTGCCGGCGGGAACAACACAGCGCGTTGTGGCACGCTCAGCACAGTCCGCGATGCGCGAAAAGAAATCATCACTGCTCTGCACGCTCGCGCACAGGTAACGGAAAAGTGGCCACCGTACAACACTGTATTCACGAACAGCACCACGGCTGGGGTGGCACGGGAGGAGTGTGATCGGGTAGTGATCAGAACCAGCAGTGTCAGCGTGGCGTTTCCACTCGTAGGAGCAGCGTTCTGACACCAGCGCCAGGTCAATCACTGTCGAGGCCGCACTGCGATGGATGAAGGTGGGTTCTCCGGAGTTTAGTACGAGGAGTCCCACCGAACTGATCGCGTCGCATAGGTCCCTACCGCTGGAAGAGATGAAGGACCTCTTGCAAAGAGTGAAAAAGGGGGTGGGGGTCATATGCTGCACGAAATACAGAGTTTTCATTGACGTCACCGTAGTCGCCATCTTGGAGTACTAGCTGGTTGAGATGCTGCGTGAGCTCTTACTCGAAGGCGCGGAGAAAGAAACGGTCACATCAGGTTATTTGAAGTTTTAAGGCGCGAATAAGACACGTCCGTGTCTTATTCGCGCCTTAAAACTTCAAATATGTTAAACCAACAAGCCCAGTCTGCCATTCTTACATCAGGTTAGTTCCGGTGTCCCCTCACGTTCCTTTGTGCTTCCCCTTGGCGCGGCTGGCGAACAGGAGAAAGAGGGGAGAGCACGAAAGAATGCGGTGACCGAACGACTTTGTGTCCTCCCCCGCACTGACACGCTATAATGCGATAAAAAGTCACGGTGGCCGCCATTTTGAGGTACTCTGCACATAAAGCTGTCCGTGACGTCACGTGAAAACTATGTATAGGTGCCTTTTATTTCTTCCTGGTTGAACTAAAGTGCCCCGTCAATTCGATCTGAACAGCTTGACAATAAGATCTCAACAGCTTGTCAACAGCTTGTCAAGCACTTCCCAGCTATGTTTGCTCTTCAAAATAAGCAAGCCTAGAAACAAATATGTTAGCGTGCATATGTTGTAGAAAACTGCAACAAAACTCATGGAGAAGGGGATACATGACAAGTTGCCGCCGGCAGGGACCGAATCTGCAACCTTCCGACACGCGCCGGATGCTCTACCAATTGAGCTACGGCGGCGGTCGCCACTCATCCCCTTTATCGGGTATTTATGTGCGTGCGAACCTGTGAATGTTAGTCAGCACTGCTCGTAGCCATGACGGCGAATGTGGAGCGCAAAATGAGCGAAATGAGAGAAACTGGTAGTTGCTCGTCTGCTCTAGCGGGAACGCAACCCAGCAGCTCCTGCACCGGAGCTTGACTTGACTACTGCTGTAGTTTTCTGTGAAATCGTGTTCTGAGGGACACCAAGAGTGGTTTCAAATAGCAGACACCCGTGCAAGGTCACATGACTACAGATAAGAAGCCTTTGTGAGCTGTACGTTGGCACTAAAGTCCCGAGATTTTTTCTCTTTTACCGAAGTACCGACAGCTGCCTCCCCTCTCGGCCCTCTCTCTCGCGCAGATGGCGTCTGCCGCCATTTTCTTCCTAACTTGGAAGATTTACAAAGCCTCGTGCGTCTAAGTACATTATCCACGCATCTTTCAGCGACAGCTGACCCGAAGGTCGTGGGATCGAATCCCGGCCGCGGCGGCTACATTTTCGATGGAGGCGAAAATGTTCGAGGCCCATGTACTTCGATTTGTGCACTTTAAAGAAACCCAAGTAGTCGAAATTTCCGGAGTCCTCCACTACGGCGTCTCTCATAATCAAAACGTGGTTTTGGGACGTTAAACCCCAGATATTATTACTACTACCGAAAACAAGTGTTAGCCAATCAGATTCGTCGGTGGCGCTTCAATGGTTGTCGGTATTTAAGAATGAAGAGGGAAAAACCTATAGGGACTTTATGCCAACGGCAACTGGAAAACAAGCTAGGTTATATTCAAAAAGCCTTACTGATTCTGCCACGGAGGAAGAAATTGAGTGCGCCGTAAATTAATTGAAGCGCTGATTGAATACAAGCTCAGCCAAAGTGAAATCGATCGAGAGTTCGGTTTTTCTGTTAGTTGCAAGCATGTGGTACCAGGGAAAGCACAAGCGGCGTAGTTTGTTGATTTAAATAAAGCATAGTCATTAATGCCAATAATAGAGCTATTATGAAGAGGGTTATCTTTTGAGATGCAGCGTGATATCAAGCACGCTCCTGTATTTTAAGGCACCCCTTCCCTTTCATGCGTTTTCTTTGTCTCCTCTGCCCGACTGAATTCCCGCCATCTCAGCATTACAAGTGACTATTAGAATATCATCGTTTTTACTGTCTTCGTTTGATTTGCTCCAACTGTGCCAACTAAAAATGTTCCAATAAAATGCTTTGCTGGGCGCAGTCTGAGCGTAAAAAGACGGGACAAGGACGAGCGCTCGTTTAGCCGTCTTGTCTTATTGTGTTCCGTCTTTTTGCGCTAAATCTATTCCATAAAAATACGTTGCTTGCCTGGAATTTCAGATAAGCAAGATACGTTTTGAAAACTCACGGTCTCTCTTAAGGCCCGAACACACGTACGCGTTGCAGCGCGTCAACGCGTGACCTTTTGACGCGGCGCCGCGCCCTCTCCCTATGGAGAGGGAGGGCGCGCAGCTTCGCGTAGCCGCGCGCCCTCTCTGCCCATAGGGAGAGGGCGCGGCGCCGCGTCAAAAGGTCACGCGTTGACCCGCTGCAACGCGTACGTGTGTTCGGGCCTTTATGCATTCGTCTAAGGCGACTCGAAGGCGAAGGCCGTGTTCTTTTTCATCTCAGTCCATGTATTGATAATTCCCCGTCCCTCTATGAAAGCTTTCCGCACTGAATGTGGTTTTGCATTGCCTCCAGGATCTGAAGCATTGCAAGCTTTCTGCATCTCGCCTGGCTTTGCACTGCCTCCGTGATCGGCCCACCTTTGACCAAGCGACGATGCTATGTGGTGACGTCATCGTGTGACGTTATGAAGACGTCACAAATTTTGGCGATCGTGATGTCATCACGCGATGACGATTTTTATAGCATCACTCGTGTGGATGCCGCGGGACCCCGACGGTCAATTTTCGCGTTTGATGAGGCATCTAAAGCTTTCGTGATAATACAGTATTACACCGTAAGAGGCCTGGATCAACGATTACAAAAAAAAATCACACAGAATTATATCAAGAAATGCTGTACTGCGGCGCAGAGGAGGAGGAATAAACTTTATTAAGGGAAACCAGCAGGTTTAAATGGCCGGGCCTAGGCCTCCCATGAGGGGACGTCAAGGGCTCCGCTCTTGAAGAACAAACCTGGGCGACCCAGCACGCCCGTGATGCGGCGCAGACAATCAAAATTTATTTAGAACAAGCAGGCTTATGGATTGTTTGACATCGGTCTGCTTATAAAATGCGATGCAACTAAAAATCATTATGAAATACGGCTGGCATTTCTTTTATTTTTCGAAAGGAAATCGCCGACTCAAATATGTCTAAGAAACAGCGAGCTAAGAATTTTCAAGGAAACTGCGCTTCATATCTGACGCTTCGTGTTACTGACCGAATAAATTTTTTTCTTCAACTTGGCGCTTTTTGTGTGGCGTCGCAGAGCACACTACTTCTGAAGTACTCGTGGTACACTAACCGATAGTTAAGTTAAATTAAGTGGTTGTAGGCTACCACCTTGGATGGTCACGTATAACTTCCCGTAGTTGCCTTGATACCAGATGCGGCGCATAATTTATGGTGCGAATGATTTGATGACGTTGTAGCTTAAAAGTGGACAAAATTCCAAAACGCGTTTCAGGGACCCTATAAGGCTAAAGCCTTAGAGATGCGTCATAAACACGAAAAGTGACCGTCGGCGTCAACACGAATAATGCCCAAAATCATAATCACGTGTTGACGTCACTCCATGGCTTCATCGTGACATCCCTAGTCACCAAAATTTGGGACGTCATCACATGATGACGTCGCTTGGTCATAGCTTGGCCGATCCCGGAGACATGTGAGGTGCATAACGCATGCAATGCCTGCGATCCCAGGGCAGTGCAAAACTATACGCTATATAGGTGCAGAATGTGTCGACGGCGACTGAGAAGAAGACTACAAAAAAATAATAATAAATCAGTTTCATTGACTTAACATCGTCATCGACTGATTAAACAGTGCAGCTAGTGGCACCGAATTGCTTAGCTCTTCTTTGCCTGCTATTTCTTTCATTTTCTATTTTTACTTTGCTAAGCTTTTCTTCTGTTTTTTCTACTGTTCTTTTTTTCTCTTTGATGCCAATAGCCTCACTGATTATCAGTACTCGCAAGGTTAAGTCAGCGAAGCTGGGTTAATTTGGTTTCTCGAGGGGGGGGGGGGATTTTTTTCACGATTAAAGCAGCAAGCAGAATCTCTTTTCAAACTTGTTTGCTTTTTCTCTCCCTCGCTTTTCCAGGTGAGAACGACGTCGTCGTTTCTGTTCACGTGCCAAATATCGTTGACATGTCCCCTGTTTTTTCTTTTTATTTTCACAAATTCTACTGCCGCACGATTCGTGGCCGATCCTCCGTGGTGGGTTCAGCCATTGTTCTAGGAACCAACCAACAAAGACGCTGACGCTCCGGACGGGCACATTCTCCTTCCGCACAGCGCACGACTTCAGCCATTTCCGAACATTGTAGTTACAGACAGCTTTATTTTTAGTGGACCGGATGTGAGTAGTGGCACATACCAACTTCTCTGGCACATACCCACATATAGTTATATACTTGTTATATAGTCATAGGAGATACTTGCACGGACGATCATCATTGTACTAGTATTACGGACCGTGGTAGACCGTGGACGAATGTATCGTGGTGTATATTACTGACCAGCATTCACAACAACCCCGCTATACTCCCAGGAAATTACCGTTCCCGCTTTCTTTTCTTTTCACTCATCACTGACTAATTACAGTAGTTATACTTAACGTTCGCTTAACGCATATATGCGATGAAAACAAAGTCAGGCGAATGGTCGCTTTATTTCTCGCCACCCGAATGAATGTTGCATTAGTGGAAATAAATTATTTCATCATAATTACTATAACATAGTAACAGTGACCTTGTAATTAAGTGAAGAGCGCAAAGCAGGCGCTGCAGCTCCACTAGCTCATTAAAGAGCTAGATTTCGCATGGCATTAACCAAGAAAAAGTGCAATGAGGTGTGCCTAAAAGAAGCCTTTATTGAATGTAAAGTGCTGCGATGGGTAGCAATCAGGCAGGCACCATGCTGTGTCGAGGCTGCTGGGTTTCATCTTCACCGGTCTGACCTTGTATAATTGACCGGCTCTATCAACAGGGTTTCATCTTCAAGATGATCGACCTATACGAATGAAAAAAAGTGATAACAAAATTGTTTTTAGGACGAGTAAAAAGTGGCCGAAACTGCTACCGTCATACTCTAGTATTCCGGCAAAACATCTCCGCCTACCCATAAAAACATATTGACCAATATATGTGAAGCACCTTTAATGCGAGAATATCTCATCATTCGCGACTATTTGGGCTTTCCCGTTACATCCCGGCAGAGATCAACGTGAAAGTTAGTGTAGAAGTGGGATGAATTAGCGGGACCACGGGAAGTGCTCGCAATACACACCTAGAATACCTAGCAGTCGAAATAACCATGTACTGCGCACGAACATTGCTAAAGAAGACTCTGTGCGGTGAGTCCGGAAACATTAGTATAGTGCCGAACGAGAGGAATAAAATTGACGATTTCAGTAAGTCTACGACCGTGGAGCTAGGACAGAATTAATTCAGCGTACTCATGCTGATCATCACTTACGCTCAGGTGGGTCGATCTCGAGTCTCCGGAACTCCGAGATCTCCGGAACTCCGAAACTCCGAGGTTTCAATAAGGTATCGCTCAATACTGCGCATCCTTCGGTGTACAACTCGGAGTTCTGCTTCCAATCGAGCCCTCAGTATCGTCCGGTGCGTCAGAAGCCTGGGCGGCAGCAGCTGCTGCTCGATCGCCCGACGTCGCGCTCTCCGCATCCCCGGACGGCCAGACGTTCGATCGTACGGCAGCGACCGCGGCTGCGCACGTATATCTGAACCGCTGCGTCCCTGCAAGGTTGTGTCGCCGACGCCGGGCAGCCACCCTGAAGATAAGTCACCGAGCGCCGGCTCAGGGATGTCAGGAGTGGGCGGCGGTAGGGAGGCACCCGTGTCAGGGCTGCTGGTTTCGTTCTTGTCGACAGCCAGTTCTCTCGAATGGCCGAGCATGTGGCCGTCTGGAACTCCAGCATTGTCCACTGCAAGTATACGAACAGACATCTGGCAAACTCCGGAATACCGCAAGGAGGAAGAAGGTTCAGGCTGACGAAAAATGGTCGTCCGGTCGTTTTTGGCACGGAGAGAAACGCTGGCTGCTGTGTGCTACGAATGCGTGCATGACAATAGCTTTCCTGTAATTTCGCTGACTCAGATGCGCTGTAAATTACTGGTATATTCACGATGCACTCTCTGTTGCCAGGAACGTCACAGAAACTTCGGCATTTCGTGCTTTATTCTTATGCGCTTGAGCAACTTCGAAAGTCTATTTATTGAAAACACTATACCCACGTAGTCAAATGAACTCTCCCATACCGTGAAACCAATATTGCCTAAGTCGCTTCAAATTGTGACGCGTGTTGGCTAAGGACGACTTCAAGCAGGGCGCGCTAGCGTGCAGGGAGTTTGTGTACATGCGTCTAAAAGCAGCTATTTTAATGTCTTTCATCACAGCAAGAATGGGCTTTGCAATAAGGGACAGGAAAAACTTCAAAACAATTTCAAAAAAGGCATAGCGCATTCAGAAAAAAAAAACTGCTGCACGAAAAAGAAATGTATGTAAGATACAGCTGTTTACTGAGTGAACGATCACGAATACTCACCGGAGCTGACTCCCTGGATAGAAGCACCTGGCCCATGCTGCGGAGTCTGGCGGGCGCGATCCATATTTGATGTCTGACGACTCAAAGCGGTTTCAAGCCGTTTTTTATACGCCTAAGTGGGCTCTCATTGGACGAAAAACCGCGCGCATGGTCGTGACGTCAAGGACTATACTGACCGATCACGAGGTCAGCGAGAAAAGTTGCGGCGCCTGCACGTTACACCCTTTGTTGTGAGGGAGACAGGGAAGTTCTCGCAGAGGGGAGGGGGGAGAGAGAAAGTGGCACTAAGGCCTCTTTCGTTTCCCCCGTATTTAGAGACGTTCCCAAGTTAAATTGGCTTTTGTATTTCACGCCGCCTACGCAGAGGGCCCTAATCTCTTCCGCATGGGCCGTCAGACGCCCTCTTGTCGTTCATTTGAACTGTATCGGAATAAATGCGGCGTATCGCGTCTGCAGGATATTGGTCGCGCTATTCGGAAATAAAAACATATTCCTCCGTAACTTTGAATAGACGTACGATCCGGTGACATTGGATCGATTTTGGTGAAAGTTGGTGGTGCCACTTTTTTCATTTCTTTTCCCTCGTGAACCATGCAGCATTAACAACAACAATATTGTCAGAACGGGCTGCGGCGCTTCCTGGTACAGAAGCTGGAAGTCGCTGCAATTTAAATTATTGCAACGTGTTATACGCCGAGAATACCCAATTAAGGCATTTGTATACGTTGAATAAACTTGAGAAAAAGGTTATGTCTTCTGAGGATAATTATGGACGAGGTGGCTTAAAGAGTCGATTATTGACAGCGCATCTTACAAACCGTTTTCGCAGCATCTGCATAAAATACACCCAATTCTTATATTCCCTTCACCTACAGGATGTACCACAAGCTGCCACGGTAGTTTAACCGCTAAGGTGTTACGATGCAGAGGTTGAGGATGTTGGTTCGGTTCCTGGCCCCGCGCGGTCGCATTTCGACCGAGACGAAATTTCGATCACACCTATAACTTAAATATAGGCGCACCTGAGCAAAACCTGAGGTGGTAAGAATGCTTCCGGAGTCACGCGCCACGTCGTGCTTCATAATATGTGCCCGCATGGGCTTGTCAAACAGCTCAATTTAAATGCAATATTACGCCCCGAAAAAACGCGAAACTAAAATTAAAGGTAAAATAATATTCACAAACGAAATGAGTTGCCGGTGTATAGGGACACACCAAAAGAAACGGTTATCGACAACAACACTATCAGCGTTACAAATTTCCGAGTGACTCTGTTCCCTAATGTGAAAAGCTGATCAGGTGATTGGCCATCTAGAAAACTAGCATTTGCACCCATATTTGCTTGACGTGGGCTGCAATCTGTCTCGGGATTCGTGACTCACTGACTGCAGTCGTAGCACGATATTTTTCCCCCTTTTTTAGCAAAACGAACGTTAAAGGGGTACTGACACAAAATTTCGCGGCCGAGATAGCCTGCTGGATCGATTGCCGTGTACGTGCGTGTACCATCTGGAAAATATCGACAGCGAATAAAGCTTGGAAGGTATTTTATATGATTTTTGAAGTTCGCGAGCGCGATCTAGCATTATAGGCCGCACCTGGTGCATTGACACCCTTGGAGGTGACCCGAGGTGACCCCCCTACTTCCCCTACGTAACCGTTGCAGCGGGTACAAGTTATGATGACGTCGTAGCCGCCATTTCTGTTTTGACGCGCTTCCCGACAACTGGCTCATCGCCAGCGGGTCAATCCTGAAGTTATTCGCCACGTCGAAAATTCCTTCCATCCCCGCCGCAAGAAAATCGTCGCCATCAGACGACGATGAGCCCGACGACGACAGACCGCGCGGAAATGCGTCACTGTTCTGTGTGCTCACGTGACCGAGCGTCTCACTCGCTAGGTGGTGATAGTTGCACCCGGCGGCTCGTCGTTTTTGGAGCTCTGTCAAACCGAAACTGAGGCTGTGTCGGTAATGAGGAGCTTGTAATTAATTATCTGTCGCGCGCTGCAGTAAACGATGTGCCGTGTTATGACTAACAGGCCCCCAGCAACACATTGCAGCAAAAAAACGCGGAGTGAAAATTTTTGTGTCAGGACTCCTTTAAGGTTTAGCAGCTAAGGTTTAGCAAATCTTTTAGAGGCGAAGCTCCTTATGCCGTGGGTCTGTCCATCCTCCATTTGTTTGTAGCGTTGTAGTAGCCACCTCTAGTTCGTGAGAAGCGCGCGTTCTGGTATGCAGTATAAGAAGAAGACGAGGTTGACGAGTGAGACTCCGCCGTTCGAGCCCACGAGGCCGAAGCTGCTCGACAAGCTGCACGGCTGCGGCGCGAATCGGGTCTCCAAATTTTGAAGGACCGTGAAGCGGCGAGAAAGCGCGCGTACCGGCAGGCAAAGCCCGAGGCTGTGCGAGCACGTGAAGTGGCTGCAAAACGCATCAGGTGGGCTCTGCCCGAAGGCGCCGACGCGCGCTTCCAGCGGGACTTCCTTGATAACAGTTTCGGCGATAGTTGCGGTGTGTGCAACAGATTGTGGCTCTCAAACAATCTAGTCACAATATCTTCCATCAAGAAGGACCACGATCGCGCCAATGCCATCGCCGTGCTGCAGCGCGAGTTCGCTTCGCCCCACTCATCATCATTCACCACGTGGATATGCTGGGATTTTTTTCTGCTTGGCTGGAAGCAACCTTTTCGAATTGTTCTATCTTCCACCCTTCTTCGCTCCCAAGAAACTGCACAAATAAGCGTCCTGCCCAAACTGAAAACACTACCACTCTTAGGCCGTTCCGGAAATTATTCAGAAAATGTCTTGCTACCAAGGATAACGAGCGCCTCACCGCATACAGGCACTGCTTCGGTAAGTCACAGTACCTCATCACTTTTGGGGTGAGCCAGAGAAAGAGGGAAGAAGAAAACACACCATGCACTCCCCACCCCACCCTTTTTTTCGGCAATTCGACATGCCTCCAGCCAATTTCAAGAATTTCGCTGAACTTTAGTTGAAGGGAAAGCACCCTCTCTTCCCTTAGGCCCGTATTCTCAAACGCTCCTTACCTCAGTGAGGGGGCCTTAACTGCTTGAGGGCGCCTTATCACGTATTCTGGAACGCTCCTTACTAAGGTTCCCTCACTGAGGCCCTCCTGGGTGCTCCCTCAAGTTGAGGTAGCTCCCTCAAGTTAAGGGCTACCTTAAGGCCTCCTTACCTTGCTACTTGCACTGAAAGGGTGCTTCTCTGCAGCACTCTGTCAGCGACAGTGTGTCCGATTTCTTAATTTCGATCGATGCCTTGCACTTCTGCGCAAGCTCGCTCTAACTGTATCCTCGTCGTTGTTGGAAAATTGCTTGCCAGGCGTGTTATTGAGCATGCGGCCGAACGGCTGTCAACATTCTTCGTTAAAATTGCGCAGCGCGAAGAGGACAAGGCATTTTACAGGAACAGAGAAAAAAAAAAGACCAGACTCAAGGAATGTGACACGGTAGGCCCCCTCATCGCACACCGTTCGTGCTGCCGTCTTCCAGGAATTAAAGTCCCTAGATTTTTCCTTTTTACTTAAGTACCGACAACTGCCTCCTTTCACGGCCCTCGCTCACGCGCAGCTGGCGTCCGACGCCATTTTCTTCCTAACTTGGAGGGTTTACAAAGCCATGTGCGTCTAAGTACATTAGCCACGCATCTTTTAGCGGACAATATGCTACCGCGACGCGCCTTTCTCCTCCCGTCAACCCCCTGTCATTAGTGAATGGGGGACGCGTTTCACCAGGTGCTGGAAAAGAGTTAGGAAGAACATGGCTACCGAAAACGAGCGTTAGCCAATGAGATTCGTCGCCGGCGCTTCAATGGTTGTCGGTACTTAAGAAAGAACAGGGAAAAATCTAGGGACTTTACCAGGAATGGCAGTTCTTGTTTGGATTAGGCTAACAATGGCATTCTTCATATGCCATGCGGGCTGCTTCCACAATGAGACAGGTGCGGTCGTCCGGCTAAGAGAAATCACATTGGTCTCAGCGAACACAAGGGTGCAGCCGCGTGCGCTACAATGTATGCCCAGAAAACCCTCCTTTCCTTTTCTGCGAATTATCTCAGCCACTGAGATTACTAATCCGTCGTGATACAGGCGAGTACCTGTGCCTGAAAGCTGGCACCTACTCTGTGGTAGCATGACTATTTTAATGCGTTGTAGAAGCAAGCCCGAACAATAAACCTTTTGACAATCTTACTGTGTGGAGTTGAGCTTGTACTTGCCTAGTTTATATGTCCAGCAAACATGATCACGGGTGAAATCGAGCCTAAGGTCAAGGAACCCTACAGAATCCTAGAAGGGAATACCACGTGTTATGACGACGGGTGACATTGTTCAAATATACCGACCATTTGTGACAACTCAGAATGCAACTCCGAGGTACCACACTGTAAGACTACTAAGAAATAGTGCACATATATCTGAATACTATCAGGACTTGGGTTCCTGGGAACCGCTGCTGTAAGATTTTCTCGTTTAGCAAAAAAAAAACAGGTCAATCCACGTAGGCGCGATGTACGACCCGATAGACGCTCCCTTGTTTCGAATGTAAACATAATAATTTACTTGGACATAAGTACATTCGAGTCAAATTTGCACCAAAGTGAGGAGATTTGACAAGCTTAACTCTGCTCGGTTATGAAAATCAATTTCACCCACGTCTTCAATTCTTTAAACGATCTTTATTACTCGCTCCCACATAACAGGCCGTTGAAATGCATCAATGAACGCAATAAGCTCCAAGGTTGCTCGACAATCCTGTTTTTGTCTTCTGCAACAGGCGAAAGTTAAGTAAATGAAAAAGACTGTGCACCCATATCGCGAAAAAGCAGTGTACACATTTCATCATTATGCACAAAAAATGTTCCTTAATTCTTGCTTGAAAACAGACGTTTAGTCAGTATTTGCCACAAAACCAGTGTATACGTTATTATTCATCGTTATGCCTAAAAAATATTCCTTATTCTTGCTTGAAAACGGACGTTTAGTCCGTATTTAACACATACTCTCGATCCCAGACTTGTAAAACACACGCCTTACCTTACTGAGGCGGCCCTTAGGAAAGGAAGGTTGAAGGAAGCTTTTAGAATACGCTGGCTCCCTCAAGGAGCTCCTTAAGATAAGGAGGCATGAAGGGCTCCTCACGTAAGGGGAGGAAATGGTCTGAGGTAAGGAGCGTTTCAGAATTTAGTTCCAAAAGCTGCCACTGTCAGTTCAATAGTGTATGGTTATGTATGGTGAGTGGAAGATGGGCCGTGCATGGAGTTGTCGTTTTCAAGGGCTACGCTGTCAGGCCATCTATATACAGTGCACGTGGGCTGAGTGGATAGGCACAAATAATCAATTTCTAAGTATCACTTGGCGCGGTATCAACCCACGTAGAATATCGGCTACATAAAATCTCTCAGGTCCTGTATAAAATATCAACAGCGTTGCAGAACAAATATCGGTTACCGTCAAGACGCGTGTCATGTCTGGCGAGGGCGACAACCATCCGACCGAAAACTGATATGGTTTATGTAGTAAATAGGTAACCTAATCAATAAATAATGAACCTCTTCGTAAAATTGCTTGTCCTCGCAACACAACGTCATTTTTTATTCGCCCTATCACAAAGTCTAGAATTACAGCTGATTTATCGCGACATGCCATGGTGCCTAACACGCTGAGGTGTCACGGAAACACGATGGCCGCATTTCCATGGCGGCTAAATGCAAGCACATGCGCACTTTGATTTACGTGTACTTTACAGTGCACGTAGAAGGTCGTAGAAGAGCCCTTCATTGCGCAATGCCTCATAATTACATCGTGGTTTTGAGTAGACCTAACTTTTGTTCGCAACCATACAAAATATAAGCAACAGAACACAATGCGCTCTATGTAAGTGAACACAACACCATAAATAAAGTCTGCTTTTTCCGCCGCTCTGACACGGAAGAACTGTAATACGTAATAGATAAACATGTCATAATACGATTTAACATCCGCAAAACCAGCAAGATACCAAAAGGTATCTTGCTAGTGTTGCGGGTGTTGCGGGTGCTACAACAACGCATTTCTAAAAAGTACAACAGGAAATAACGACAGATAACAAGTGCTAATACTACAGCAAACTAAGAAAGAAAATGTTCGGAGTAGCACGGCAAATTGGGCTAATTGGTATTGATTCATGTTTAACTGGATAAGGCGCGCACACAGACACGGACACTAGCAGCAAAAAACGCGAACACCACATGGCATCCGTGTCTGTGTGCGCGCTTTATCCACTTCAACACGAAAAAACGTTTGGGCTGATCATTTTGCATGACACAGTGGCCAAAAAGCGCGAATACAGATTTGTAAAACACCTGCGAGCCATCCTCGAGGCAAAAATTATTCTTGAAAGAGTAATTCTACCCGTTGAAGATAGACGTCAAGGTGCGCCAGTCACAAATTGGAGTCGATATATACCTAATATTCCTGTCAAAAAGCTTAACAGCCTATTCGTCGTCGGTCTGCATTATGTCCACTGCAATGCGAAGGCCCCTCCCAATAATTTCCTACTCGCCCTTGCGCGAGACGATTCCATTTCGGGCCTGCGAACTTCTTGTTCTTATCCTTTCACTTAACTCTCTGCCACCCTCAGCTGCCGTTGTGATTTCTTCGTAACCATCCCGCTGATGAAACGACCACCTCTTATTGGAACGGCGTAGTTTAAGTAAGTTAAATAAATAAATAAATAAATAAATAAATAAATAAATAAATAAATAAATAAATAAATAAATAAATAAATAAATAAATAAATAAATAAATAAAACAAAAATTAATGCAGCAGATGTCTCGGTTCCCCATATAACGCGGGAGACACCAGTAGTTCTTTCCAAGCATGCAACAGAGCACCAGGTTTTTGTTTCTAGCTCTATAAACGTCGTTCGCAACGGCGCAAATAGTTATTAGCTATTCCGCATCCAATATGGGACGATCCAAGATGGGACACACACTAGAGGATCAAGTGCATCGCCTCCTCTCATGTCGCGTTTTCTTGCGCTATATTTTAGAATTAATAACGTGTAGCAAGTCGCCAAGTTTTCTCTGTTTCGTAGGTGACATTTTGGTGCAGATCACACTTTCGCATTGGAATTTGGTGGTGCCATGTCTATATTGTTTTCATTCGTGAACAAGCATTAAAATCGGCGATATTGTCTGAACGCAACAAGTACTGCGGCGCTTACCGGTACAAAAGCAGACGACAAACTGTCGCTGTGATTCAAAATATTTCTGTATGTTATATGCCGAGTATACCAACCTAAGGCATTTGTATACGTTGAATAAACACGTGGCAAATTTGCCTCTTCAAAGGCTAAGTATGACCGGCAGGACTTATGCGCACAGCACATTTTACCAGTCGTATTTGCAGCATCTGCATAGAATGACACCAAATTCTTGTATTTACTTCATCTACACATTGTGCCACGACCGGCCGTGATAGGGGTCACCCCCATGGGGTCCCTATCAAAACGTCGAAAAACCAAGAGGCCGAATTTGGAAAACGGCCCAACGTCAGGAAGCCTAAACAATGAAACGCTGGAAAATCAAAAAACATTCGGCAGATCCCATCTCTTGTGGGAATCGGTTTTATGCGAAGCAGTCAGCGAGTAGTTCTATGCTGCATTTTTTTTTTTTTAGTCAAGCGTTACGAGGCGGATCGGCGTGTTTTATTAAGTGTAGTATAGAGTTGTGTGCACATCATGGGCTTACCAGGCACGTCGACAACACTGGCGTTCAAAGGGTAACTTATGGTCTGACGTAACGTCAGCACTCACGTTAGAGCGCATACTTCAGTACTTTCGAAACGAAGTGCACTTTATGGCCAGATGATGTGAATATCGTACGCAAGTCTCGTTAACGTATTCACCCAAGGTCGAGCGACGCTTCAATATAGCTTCCTGAATAATAGGAATACAAATGTAATGTTTATTAGATTGCTATAAAAGTGGAGCCAACACTGGAACCACACACATTTACCTGACATGACACCTGCATCGTAGGAGTACATATGTAGCGCTTACGGCTTTGTTATAATATTAGATAGGCAGCACCACAACCACAATTGACGCTGCACCGACATTATACGCTTGCATATACTATATAGGGTGTTTTAAATGCGAAGCATTTCTTAGCGAACCTCAGGCACTTTGGCCGTTTCTATCTATCTATCTATCTATCTATCTATCTATCTATCTATCTATCTATCTATCTATCTATCTATCTATCTATCTATCTATCTATCTATCTATCTATCTATCTATCTATCTATCTATCTATCTATCTATCTATCTATCTATCTATCTATCTATCTATCTATCTATCTATCTATCTATCTATCTATCTATCTATCTATCTATCTATCTATCTATCTATCTATCTATCTATCTAGCCGCCTACGTCTGGGCGCTCTCCTGGTCATCTCCATAACTTGTGATATACCAAAATTGGCCTAGCAGGGGATCAGTGTATGACGACACGATTCACTGGCCATGACATGAATAACGCAAAATACCTGTCGCGTACGTCATGAAACCCTTTCTCTCAGTCACGTGTGGCACATACCCGTAAACCAGAGCTAATGTTATGCGGGTATGCGCCACAGGTGATATCGAGTCTCAACCAACACAGTAACCGCGAACACACACATTCACACGCAAGGAAGGTGATAATAATCATAATTGTTGGGGTTTTACGTCCGAAAACCACGATATATATGAGAGACGCCGTAGCGAATGGCTCCGGAAATTTGGACCATTGGGTATTCTTTAACGTGTACCGAGATCGCACAGAACACGGGCATCTAGCATTTTGCCTCTATCCAGATGCGACCGCAGCGGCCGGGATCGAATCCGCGACTTTCGGGTCAGCAGCCGAGCACCTTTAACCGCTACACCACCGCGGCGAACGCAAGGAAAGTGAGGAAACTGAAGACAAAACACCCCTAGAAGATGCTCAAGTGCCATCCACTCGTCCACATGGTCCGTAACGTGGACCCCGTGGATTACGCAAAAACCGGCGTCAATGCTTTCTACAATAAATCTGCTGAGAGAGCCAGGCCTCTCATCATTACCGGTGTCTTGAGCATTGATTTATCAAGACCCAAAAATGTCTGGTCCTTATATTGCGTGAAAGACGGATTGGATGTGGCGAGGGCATCAAAAGACCTCGCTGCCATGTCCACGACAAGAGGCATCATATATCATTTCATCGTAAGAGGCATCCAGGATTTCCACCAGCTGTACTATACATGGCACTTCACTACACTTAGACCCCTCGTAACCGCGATCACGAACGGATCCGGTTAACAAGTCCGGTCCAGCTGCTGGTGCTCACTGATCACGGTGATGATAACCTTCTTCGAGAACTGTCCAGAACCCCTTCTACACATACACACGGGTTCGTGAAACGTGCGTGCGTTTTCTGTCATAACGGACAAGTGTAAGCATTACAACTGTAACTGTGACTGAATCGTACGTGCAGTGCGCCTGCGCGTGCCATTCGGCTGTGTATATATCTAGGGAACCTTTCTTGAACGAAGCTTAGTTGCGACTTACGCCTGTCCTGTAGGTCTGTGTTCCTTCATTGTCCTGTTCGGATTCGCTCTATCGAATATTGATAAATATAAGCACTGCATATCAGCTTACCGCGTCTGGTGTTGGTAACACCCATGTGTCTCTTGCCATTGCTACACAACTGTAAAGAACTGCTTATATAATGATATGCGACTCTTCAACATTTGAGTGTGCGTATACCACTTCCTTATTTCTCTAGCGTCATGTGAAAAATTACGCCCACATTCACCATCTCGCGCATGCTTCGCATAACATCGATTCCCACGGTACGTGGGATCTGCCAATTTTTTCCAAAGCAGTTCCCAGACCTGGCATGGCTCTGTGTTTGAATACCTGACTGCCACGCAGAATGCTTGGGTTCGATTACTGCCGAGATGCTGATTTTTATTCTTTGCATTCGTCAGGTCAACGCTGCAGCTATCGGTTTTTACCAATGTCTGTTTTCGCCGTCCTTTGGTAGATATAAATTGTCAATCACCTGTGGCGCATACCCTTATACCACGGCCTGTGGTAAACGGGTATGTGCCACACGTGTCTGGAGGAAAGGGTTTGACAACGTATGCGACAGGATTTTCACCTTTATTTGAAACATGCCATTCACCCCACAATGTACAGCGATAGCTGTCCGTAGTGCGGAGGCAGGCCCACTCTCGCCCACATAACGTGGGATTGCCAGAACAGGCCACCCGAAATTAACACGCCGCAAATAGCCGGCAAAATTTCCGGAAGGGAGCAGTGGGAGACTTTGCTCGCCAGCGAGGATCGGGTGGTGCAACTATAGCACTCCTCGGCCAGGCGCGGCGGGCCGCTCAAGCCAGTGGAGCCCTAGAATAGGGGCCCCACCCACCCGCTCCCTAAACACTTTTTTTTTCTTTTTTTTCCTCAATAAACGTTTTGATATGTATATATTCACGTTTTTCATGTCATGACGAGACAGTCATATTCGTGAAGTCCTCTTACCCTCCCACGCTAATTTTGGTCTACACCATGTTAAGGAGGCGATCACGAGAGCACCTGGACATAGATAGATAGATAGATAGATAGATAGATAGATAGATAGATAGATAGATAGATAGATAGATAGATAGATAGATAGATAGATAGATAGATAGATAGATAGATAGATAGATAGATAGATAGATAGATAGATAGATAGATAGATAGATAGATAGATAGATAGATAGATAGATAGATAGATAGATAGATAGATAGATAGATAGATAGATAGATAGATAGATAGATAGATACGCTCAAAGTACCAAAGGTTCGCTAAGAAATGCTTCGCATTTAATACGCAAGAAATCCCGCCGCTGACAAAGCAAGAAGCAAAAGCTACGGGAAGTCGTTTGGCAGCTGCTCTGAGCAAACGGAAGAATGTCGACGTTCGAAGTTTTCTACGAGGAATCGCGCACAGCTGATCTGCCTGAAATGCAGTGAACAAGCCACCGATCTGCTATACCACGAGATATGCAGAAATATATTTTTCTTCTTTTCAGGGCTTGAACCACGCGAAGGGAACCTCTCATGGCTATTAGAAAAAAGGGAGAATGTGCATGCACGTCGTACAAGACCAAGATGCTTTATATTCCACTATATCTATAGGTGATGCTAACTTCGATGTTTTGATTTTTCGGCATTTTAAGTTTCGGCGTCTTAAATTTCGCCATTCAGTTAATTCGTCATTTTGATTTTCTGCGTTCTGAATGCCGCCGCCATGGTAGCTTAACCGCTATAGGGTGTTACGATGCGGCCCCGCCGCGGTGGTCTAGTGGTTATGGCGCTCGACTGCTGACCCGCAGGTCGCGGGATCGAATCCCGGCCGCGGCGGCTGCATTTTCGATGGAGGCGAAAATGTTTGAGGCCCGTGTACTTAGATTTAGGTGCACGTTAAAGAACCCCAGGTGGTCGAAATTTCCGGAGCCCTCCACTACGGCGTCTCTCATAATCATATGGTGGTTTTGGGACGTTAAACCCCAGATATTATTATTATTAAGGTGTTACGATGCGGAGGTTGAGGATGTTGGTCCGGTTCGAGGCCTCGGGCAATCTCATTTCGATCAAGATGAAATGCAAGAATACCGATGTAGTACTTCAATTGAAGTGCAGGTTAGCAAAACCTCAGCTGGTAAGAATGCTTACTGAGCACCCGCCATGTGGTGCCCCGTAAAATATTATTTCGCTGTTCTCGCTTGTCAAACCTATGAACTTAGTTTGAAAATTATGCGACGAAACAACGAAAACCTAAAAAAAATGTCAGAAAGCAAAGAGAACCCGGTGTAGTAGGAGCACGCCAAAGAATACGGTTATCGACAACACTATCAGCGTTACAAATTCCCGTAAAGTAAAAAGCTGATCAAGTGACTGACCTCGAAAACTAGCATTTGCACGCATATTTGCTTGCAGTGGTCTGGGAGCTTTCTGAAAGAATCGTGACTCACTGACTGTAGTCCTAGCACGTTCCCCCCGCCCGCACGCCTTTTTTTTTTTTTAGCAGAACGAATGCCATTGTCCGCTAAGGTTGAGCAAATATTTTCTGCTCGGCTGCAAACACCGTTTTCGCATTCTTCTATCTTTCATCCTGCATCGCTACCCAAAAGATGCACAGTGTTCCCTCGTGGGCTGTACATATTAGCTTACATCTGTACCTGAAAGCGTTATCAACCCAGAGGGCGTTCCGGGAATGAAGAAAATTCCTTGCTGTCGAGGATAATGGGCGTCCGACGTCACACGTTCGTTTCCCTTCTTCACACTACTTATCACTGTTCGGGTAAGAGAGAAAGAGAAGAGGAAAGGCAAGGAGGTTAACGGGTGAGTCAGAGAAAGATATGAGAAGAGAACATGGCGGCGTCATTCGCAGAAGAGCACGTGGTCACAAACTCGGTAGGCATGCTAGCATGCAGCACAACATTATTACGAGGCAATAAAATGGCAGACACGGAACAAATCAAAACCAAAAACGAATAAAATATGTGTCGGCTTGTTGGGAGCACACAGCGGCAACGAGACACAATGCTGAAAGGAAAAAAGATTGATCGGCCAAGAAAAAAACTTGAAATTTCGGCTTCATAGGTTATCGTCGGAGATACAGAAAAAAACGTCACACGCTCAAACGGAGTGAAGGAACCCTCCCCTCGCTGTACCCGCGCTGTTTTCGTCATGTGCTGAAGAATACAAACGCACCTGTAACTCGCCTTCACCCCAGTAAAGTGAACAAGGCATCACTTGCGAAGCCTAAACGTCTTTTATTTGTTGTTCTTCTGGTCCATGTCTGTCGTTTTATTGCCTCATGTTTCATACCTACTTCCGCACTATGTTATCGCTGCAATTAAAGTGGCACTGATTTCGAGAACTTCGTTAAGCATTGGGGGGCGGCTGGGGGGGGGGTGCTCACGTGAGGGTCGCGATACGGTATAGGTATATTGCACACCTGGTTGTGATTCGCGGTAGACTACGTATATTCGAATCGATGAAGTACGAGAGCTATTGAAAAAGTAAGGGCCGTTTGCTAATACTTACATATTTAGACATTACAATGAAGATTTAATTGTCCAGCACAAGCTGTTAATTCTTCGCGAATGTACTGAAGTTACTGTTCTCACTCAGTGGTCGTCTGCATGTCGGCGAATGTAAGAACAATGCCTGCGAAAATCGTAGCTCGCGCCTGTTCTGAAGTGCGAGCTGTAATTCAATTTTTGCTTCCAAATGGATCATCAGCTTCTTAAATTTATGCGGAATTGTGCCTTGTTTATTGACATGAAGTGATAAGTCAAGGAAAGGTAATAAAATTGTGTCGAGACTTCAGAAATTGCCGCAAAATTGTGCACGTCTACGAGCGGAGTGGAAGGGCCAGAATCCAGACCAATCAAACTGTTCAACAAGTGGACCGGGCATTGCGATCAGATCGACGGACCTGACAGTTAGTCGTCTGTCGGATGAATTACCTCTTGTCAGCCGCACTACAATTTGCACGATTGTAACTGAAAAGCTCAGATATCAGTGTGTGCAAGGTGGGTACTAAAAAGGTTTACCGACCAACTCAAACAGCAAGGAATTCCAAGCGGCGAATTTCTATGCAGAGGGGCTAAAGAAACTGGTGCAGGGGTAAGAAAAGTGCTTAGAATTTAACGGTAATTATGTAGAAAAGGGAAGTAGTCTTGTGCTGAACTAAACCAGCCAATAAAAAATTTTACTAACGAATATTTATATTTTGGGGACGAAAGGGCCCTTACTTTTTAAATAACCCTCGTACTTCATGCCCGCCCTTGTGTGTATCACATTACCTTCCTGATACCTTCCTTCGCAATCAATTAGAGCTCCGCCGAATGTTTCCAAACGTGAAATGTGAATGGACAAGTGAATTGAACAAGTTTTTCAGCGTAAACACGCTGACGTTGAACCACGACGCCACCACATGACGCATCGTGTGGCGATCTGTGCTTGTTCTCTGATTTCAGCACGGCTGTACAGTGCTTTTGGCTGAACCGCTGTGCCACTTTTAGGGGCGAAGCATCTTAGGGTCTAGGCTTGGCCCTTGTGTGGTGTCCATGCTCACGGCACAGCACCGTGTAAAGTTCCCTAAAAAGGTTTAACAATAGACTAACATCAATCATAATTGTGACAGAACAATTGTGACAGAACACCTAGAAGCACAAACCCTTTTTACTAGTCGGCGATATCAACCTAGACATTATGGACCTTAGGACCTATGTTGAATTCCAATGGCGGATTCAGAGCAAGCTTTTCTGCTCCTTTTGTAGCAAGTGTGTTCCAATGGCAGATTGAGGGCGGGAGTCAAGCGTTCCAATGGGAGAGTCGGTATGGATTCAGAGCGGGAGTCACTCCGTGGAGCAGGAAAAGTTGCTCCGCCAAAATCGGCGGAGTCGACCGGAACTCGGCCTGACGTACTTCCTTTAACACGTTTGCCTGCTTGGGGGCGCTGCCGCTGTCGCGTGTTTTGACATTAATGGCGGACAACAAGGGCGTCTGGGCAAATCGTGCGGCATTGCTTCCGCTGATCGATAGCGACAGCTCCGAGTCAGAAAACTCCAGTTTCTGCACGAGCGATTCATCGGACAGTGACAGCGACGCTGAAACTGCCGCGTACGAGCGGGAATTCGACAGCGGAATTAGCAGAAGGGAATAACTACACGCAAGGTATTCTGGGCAACTCAAGCACTTCCGCTTCCTTCTTGCTCCCATGCTTGCTCCGGCGGCCCGGATTGTGTTCCAATCGCGGATTTGGAGGCGCCGCTCTACGCCAGAGTCGAGTGCTCGCTCGCGGAGTCCATCGGCTGCTCCGACTCTGCCATTGGAATTTAGCACTAGCTTTGTCGTCGACGCTCACTGTCCGCTGTCATGGTGGTTAGAAAACCGTTGCTATAGCCGAAACATACGTGTGTATGTTAATAAAAAAAGGTTTGCTATAGATTAACAACAATCATAATTGTGAAAAAAAACAATATAAAACACTTACAAGTACAAACCCTTTACACTGGTCGGCGACTTCAACGTACACATTATGGACCTTAGGACCGAACTTTGTCGTCGACTCTTTATGTCACTCAATTTACATTATATGGGGCAACGCTCGGGTAACATATGTGAGACACAAAAACAGATTGAACAGTACACTAATATCAATCATATTTGTGACAAAACAATAGAAAACTCCTACAAGCAGCAACCCTTCACACTAGTCGGTGACTACAACGTACACATTATGGACCTTATATAGGACCTAACTTCACCCACTCGTCATCATTCACTGCGTGGAGGTGCGTTCCATTTTTCTGTCTACGTCGGCAGCTGCTCAAATGTTCTCTGCGTTTTGACAGCATACAGGCAATGCGGGAGAATTAAAAATACATTTTCATTGTTAATTAGCGAAAAAAAATAGAATAATCAGGCCTGAAAGGACCACGGATATTCCTAGAACTTCGGTTTAAGACAAATGGATGCCATTATATAAGCAAAAAACGTTTGAAAGGCGAAGCATAATGTACAGGGGTATGGAAAGAAACACGCTGCACTGTTTTCATGGATGCAATAGAAAGATGCTAGAGAGAGAGAGAAATATAATGCGGAAAGGCAGAGATGTTAACCGGAAAATAAACATCCGGTTTGCTACCCTGTACTCGGGAAGGGGTAAGGGAAGGCAGTAAAGTAAGGAAGAGAGGAATGGGATAGGGAGGGAGGGAGGTAAGTAGAAACAGACACAGGAGTGTCACAATCGTTCAACGAGGCGGGTCACTCGTAGGAATTTCAACAGCGCCTTCGTCGCTTTCAGGCGTAAAAAATGCTAGTGTCCTTTAATTGTATCATGGATGACTCTTGTGGCTTTTTATTACCATGCAGGCTACAACCGCTTGAAAAGAAATGCGAAACATTTTATGAGACGCGGTTGCAAATTCTACATTAAGTGAATGTTGATTATTGTGATTATTTCGTTGAAAACATCATGCCGCATGGCATCTTGGAGTGGCGCCCTCTGGTGTGTGACGTCAGAGCGGGGACTCTGCTCTCAACCGCGTTGCAGCAGCCGCTGCACCTGTATGCGGATCGTCTGCTTCAGGCGGGAACTTTGTCGAACGAACAGCCTCGCGACGGTCAACTAACGCCTGCAATCGAATGTTTTCGAGTGTAATCTTGAGCTTGTTTTAGTTGCGGCCCAATCGACAGGGCCAAAAAATCCCCCGGGTGGCCGACGAGTGCGCCGATGCCACCGACCGCATTGGTGGTATGAAAGCAAAACTATGTGTGAGTGTTCTCGCTCGTTATCTTGTTTCTGCCTTACGATGCTAATTAGTTTGGGTGTTTCTTTCGATATTTCAGTAAGCGTGCCGTTCTCCAGCATCTACAAGTATATAGATAAAAGCTTGTGAAAGGTCGCGGTGCCTCATCGAGGGCGAGGCGGTGTACGACGCAGGCCACGTTGTTGAATGCGCGGTCGAGGCCGTCAACGGAGATCGCACCATCGTCTCAGCTCTCGTCCTGCAAACAAGTGCCGCCTTGTTGATCACCCCCCCCCCTGCCGATGCCCATGATCGCAGCTTGTCCCGTAATCTTGGTTCAGTGAGAATGATATTACGTCGTATACAGTTCATATTAATACCGCACAGGGCCGTCGCATGGGCATTAGAATATAACAAATAGTTAATCGCTGATTATACCACGCCCGGGCCACAGAGATTAACGTGGCAAAGGCAGGCTGGGTCGAGTTTCTCGCCACGCAGCCTAACGAAAAGCTTAAAGAGCTCCGCTTTTAAAA
Source organism: Rhipicephalus sanguineus (assembly GCF_013339695.2). Taxonomy (NCBI): domain Eukaryota; kingdom Metazoa; phylum Arthropoda; class Arachnida; order Ixodida; family Ixodidae; genus Rhipicephalus; species Rhipicephalus sanguineus. The sequence continues at coordinate 62,760,146 of NC_051178.1, forward strand.
AATCACACCTTCTCCCGCTAAAGGGGACCATGAGGCGATGCGAAGCAGTGTTTCGGCATGTAGAGCCCGCGTTTCAGAGGTGTAGTGGTGAGGGGGGAAAGGCGAGAGGGGGAATGGAGAGGGGGAGGGGAAAGGGGAAGGGGAGAGGTGATGTAGAGAGGGGGAGGGGAGGGGGAAAGGGGAGGGGAGAGGAGGAGGGGAGAGGGGAAGTGGAGAGGGGTGGGAAAGGGAAATGAGAGCGGGAGATGGAAGGGGGAAAGGGAAGGGGAGAGGTGACGTGGAGAGGGAAAGGGGAGAGAGGGAGTGGAGAGGGGAAGTGGAGAAGGCTTGCGCATGCGCAGTAAGGGTGGTCACGCCGCACACCACCACCACCACCGGATTGAACTCCGCCATAAGATGCTTCACATCTAAAAAAGTGTCTGCCTCAGGTGAAAACTTTTAGAGAATGTGCACTAAACAGCGGCCACAGGTTTCGCTTATGACTTTATGATAAGCAGTCCGCTAGGCGCGCGCTTGCCTTCATAAGTAAAATACGTATGTACACCATCCAAATGCAGCCGTAGTCTCAGAAATCCTGTGCCCCTCAGCTGAGCTCACAAGGCGCGCTTACCTGCGAGGCGATTCGGTGGCCGCGGCGTGGGCTCCTTATGGGCCTTCGCGGCAGGTTGTGGGACGGCACCGCACCTGGTGTAAGTCTGGGTGCAATAAACGCCTTAAGTATTGGCGAGGCGCTTTAACGCGGTCACAAGCTTACCTAAGAGTGGCGCGTACGGTGGGTAGCAGAAGTCACTCTCCGCGAAGTGCTTGCTGCACACGGTCGATGAAGGCGTGGGGCGCTTTCCCATACTGAGCTTGACTATCCACTTCTTCAGCTTTGGGTCCTTCGAATAGTTGCGAAAGCTAACCCTTTTTTCACGAGCGGACGAAGCACACTGAGGCACAGAGCAGTACTTCACCATTGCGCAGCACTCGCCGCGGAGACAAGCGACCGCAGTTCTAAGAAACAAAGAGCTGTAGTTCTAAATGAACGTTAAAAACAGACCCACGGTTGTTCGAACAGCGTCAGTAGCCACCATACGCAACATAACCAATTGAACTGCTTTTTTGTTGAGATTTACCACAACGGTCGTTTCAACACGGCGCTGGGCCTACGTAGCAGACGAAAGCGCGCGAATCCCCGCTCTGACGTCATACAGGCGCCGTTCGTAGCTCCGCTATCGGTCGGTCGCACACCGGGCCAATAGATGCCTCATAAACACGAAAGGTGACCGTCGGCGTCAACACGAGCGATTCGCAAAAGCATAATCACGTGATGACGTCACCCCATGGCTTCATCGTGACATCACAAGTCACCAAATTTGGGACGTCATCACATGAAGCCGTCGCTTGGTCATAGGTTGACCGATCCCGGAGGCATGTGAGTTGCATAAGCTTGCAGTGCCTGCGATCCCGGAGGCAGTTAAAAAAACTACATTAGGTAGAGAAAGTGCCGACGAGGGCTGAGAAGAAAAGAACTACAAAGAAAATAAATATATAAATAATAACTCAGTTTCATTGACTAACGTAGCCAGGACTGATTAAACAGCGGAGTTAGTGACATCAATTGATTAGCTCTTCATTCCTTGCTGTTTCTTTCCTTTTCTATTTTTCCTTTGCTTGGCTTTTCTTTCGTTTTTTCTACTGGTCTTTTCTTTTTTTTCTTTTTTTTTGCTTTTTGATGCCACTACACTAGCCTCGCTGATCAATCAGTCCTCGCAATGTTAAGTCAGTGAAGCTGGTTAAATTGAAGGGGGCGGGGGAATTTTTCGCGATTAAAGCAAGCACAATATCTTTTCAAACTTCTTTGTTTTCTGGCTCCCTCGCTTTTCCAGTTGAGAACGACGTCGTCGTTGCCGTTCACGCGCCAAATATCGTTGACATGTCCCCTGTTTTTTTTTTTTCCTTTTATACAAATTCTACTGCTCCACGATTCGTGGCCGTGGTGGGTTTACTCATTCTTCTAGGAACCAACCAACAAATACGTTGACGCTCCGGACGGGCCGCGTCTCCTTCCGGATAGCACACGACATCACCCATTTCCGAACATTGTAGTTATAGACAGCTTTTTCATTTTTAGCGGACTATTTAGCTTTCATTTAGTGCACCATTTACATTTGAAATGTGTAAGTATATAGCTGCGCGCCATATAGCTTCGTAATTTTTTAATATATACTAGTACGCCGGACCTATAAGCAGCAGACCTACAAAATGAACAAACATATTTGTACTACGACAGTGAGAAATAGTATATGCATGTTAACGAATTCTTTGTTTTCTTGTTCTAAAACCTGGTGCCAGGTCTCACCGCAGATGTTGGCACTAATACGACGGACCACGGTACTAATGCACAGTGCAAGTCTGGACGAATGTATCGCGCTCTATTTCTGACCAGCCTTCATAACAACCCCGCTACTTTCAGGGAATTTCCGTTCCCGGTTTCTTTTCACTCATCACTCACTAATTACAGTAGTTATACTTAACATTCGCTTAACGCATATATGCGATGAAAATAGTCAGGTGCATGGTCGCTTTATTTCTCACCACCTGGATGAATGTTGCATTGGTGGAAATAAATTAATTCATCATAATTACTGTAACACACTTACAGTGCCCTTGCAATTAAGTAAACAGCCGAAAGCAGGCGCTGCAGATCCACTAGCTCATTAAAGAGCTAGATTTCGCATGGCATTAACCAAGAAAACGAGCAATGACATATACGTAAAATAGGCTTTATTGAATGTAAAGTATAAAGTGCTACGGTGGTAGCAATGAGGCAGGTACTATCCTGTGGCGAGGCTGCTGGGTTTACTCTTCATCGGTCATGCGGGTTCATCTTCAAGGAAACCGGCCTATACGAATGAAAAAAAAGCGATAACAAAATTGTGATTAATACGAGCAAAACGTGACCAAAACTGCTATGGTCGTATTCTAGTATTATGGCAAGACATCTCCGCCTACCTATAAACACATACGGACCAAGACATGGGAAGCACCTAATGTGAGGATATCTAATCGCTCGCGGGAATGTTGGCTTTCCAACCGCCTACCGACAGCGATTAAGGTGACGGTAGATGCAGCTGTGGGATGAATTCATGGGATCACGGGAGTTGCTTGAGATACTTATCTAGGTTAGTTACACCAGTTGAAATAACCACGCGTTGCATGCACGAAAAATTCGAGAGAAGACAGTCTCGGAAACATTAGCATAGTGACGAACGAGAACAATAAAATTCAAGATTTCAGTAAATCTACGATACGTGGAGACAGAACATGTGTCATCGCAGAATTGAAATTGAATTGAGCGTACTCATCGTGATGGCCACACGGTCATGGGATGCGTTGTTCTGGAGTGTCTGGAACTCCGTGGCGTCCATTTCAGTGAGGCGTTGCTCATTACCGTGCATCCTTTCGAGTTCTCGGAGCTCGGCTTCGTATCGGGCCCTCAGCAGCGTCAGGTACGTCAGAAGCCTGGGTGGCGGCCGCCGGTGCTCGATATCCCGACGTCGCGCTCTGCGCCTTCCGAGGCGACCAGGCGTTGGATCGTATGAAAGCGACCGAGGCTGCGCACGTATAACTGAAACGTGGTTTAGCGGGGTTGTGTCGCCGACGCCGGACAGCCTCCCTGAAGAAGGTACTCCATCGAGCGCCGGCTCAGGGATGTCAGGAGGAGGCGGTATGGAGGACCCCATGCCAGAGCTACTTGTCTGGTTCAGCTGGAATGTCATTTCTCACGAATGCCCAGGCATGTTGACGTCTGGAACACTGCCGTCGTTCTCCTCTGCAAGTGCAAACAGAGATATGGTAATGAAGCTCTTCGGAATCCCGCAAACAGAAAGAAGGTTGAGGCTCAGAAGAAAGATATGTGGCCGTCTGGTAGTTTGTGGCAGGAAGATACACACTGGCTGCTTTGTGCTACGAATGCGTCAATGACAACAGCTTCCCATTATTTCCGCGGACACAGATACGCTGTCAATTACTAGTATCTTCACAATGCCTTGCGTGTTGCACTCTAAGCCAAAAGAGAGCAACGGGGGTATATGGGTTCCTCCTTTGAGGGAGCAAGTGCTTTGCCACTCCCATTACTCTCCTAAAAGGAGCAACGGCAAGGGGAGGAACCGTTGCTCCCCTTGAGGACCAACTGTTACTCCTTCCTGATGCTCCTCAAGGGAGCAACGGATGCTCCTTCCCGTTACTCCTTAGTTTCTGCTTGGGTCGAAAAAAAAATTCGTTTTTGATTGACTTCTAGAGCACATTAAGGTTTATACACATATTTGTTTGGATGTACGAATGATACACAGACATCTCGTTCAGAAAGAAATTTCAGAAAATTTGCAACAAACACACAGGATTCGAACTCGCGACCACTTAATCACCATGCACGCACGCTAACCACTGCGCCACCAAACGCTACGGCGCCGTCTGAAAGGAAACGGGGTTATGTAGGTACCGACGGGTCGTTGCGCGTTCTGACATGTTAGTGAAATGAGTATAGGCGTGCAGAACCAGTGGTGATCTTCGAAAGAGAATAGAAGGTAACAATGTATACATCTGAAAACGTCAAGGCAATGAGTCTCTCGCGAAAACACAGGCTTTGCCGTGCTCCCTTTGCGCTAGCTAAAAGGCCAGTTTTTTCTTTTTTTCTTTTTTGTCCGGAGGTGTGTTTTCTTCTTCTTTATTATCATTGTTATTATTAATATCAATATTAATAATATTATTTTTTGCGGAATAGTCGCCTCCCCTTTGAAAAGACAACACCGCCCGAGCTGATAACGTCCGTTTGCTCTGAGATTAAACACAAATTCAAGCTACCGGACGCGATTGCGATAACTGTCCTCCCGCCAAAATCAGCCAGTGACAAGGTAGAGATGAGGGGGTAGGGGAGGCAGCGGCGTTAGCTCGCTGTCAGTCTCGTTGTCAGCATAAAACCGTAAATGTAAAGTCTATCAATTGTGTACTTCTCTCAACCGCTTGTTTGTCGCGAAGTATACACGGAGTCTCGCGAAGCTTCGCATTTTATTGCCACACTCTCAGGCTATATATTTATGCCAAATGTTATACGCAAACACGCCATTTGACTTGCGACGACAACAGCTTCAGGTGCTGGCGTTCTAGTGCAACCATGCCTTTTATTGGGCGATTTTAGCTTGTATTGTGGGCTTTTAGCTTTACGTTACCGTGTTACGAGTTGCCGGAACGAATTTGCGCATACGCGGGCCTTTACGGAACGTGAACTACTCTCCGGATTGGCTTTACATTTACGGCCCTATCTCGAAAATCCACATTCGTTCGCGGCTACTCGCGATACCCGCTTTGCCGAGGCTCCAGCCGCCGAGTGAAAAAAAGCCGAAGTGCGAGCGGTAATTGCGATCACTTTGTTTCAGCGGCTAGAGTCACTAGAGTGACCTAGAATTAGAATACCGAAGCGGTAAAAACGTGAGAAGCCTTGACATAAATACCCCGACAGGCTGGATAGGTGACGCCATCTAGCGGGAACAAGATGAAGCAGGCAAGCAAAAAATTGTTATTTCAGAAACATCGTGCGTTCCACTTCTGGTGTAAATGCCTTGCCGCGGCATTATTACGAATGAGTTACCTTTTCAATAATTTTTTTTTCCTCTAAAACACTAGGCGAAAACAAACGTGTCCAAGACTATGGTTGCACGAAGCGTCACAAGATGGCGACACCATCGTCGGATAACCCGGTATTCTACACTAAAAACCCCTCGAGATATTTCTGCAGCGGTTATACAATCTTATATAAATTAAATATAATTTAAATGCCGTTATCATCACCATTTCATGGTTTATTCAAACGTAAAGGTATCCGTTTACGTACGGGGAGGTAAAACCTTTCTAAAACATGTGTTCCGGTAACACGGGAGCATTAAAAAGTTTACGTACAAGCCAAATGTCCCTATTAGCGTGTGTATCTCTCTGTTCAGTTTACAAAAACTAGTTTCCTTATGCCAGCCCGCAAGAAAATGTGGCCCATGCATCGACCGATACAGGGTGCGTCCTGCAGGAGAGCAGCGGTTGCGCGCCGAGAGAAACTGTTGCCGTTCGTCCTTCTGTTGCTCCCTTCCAACCTAACCCTAAACGCTTACTCCCCCAACTTGAGCCATGTCAGCCATCTTGTTCCGGTTGGTCTTTTTGGTGAGTAACAGTTGGTCTTTAGGACTAAAACCGGCAGTTACTCTCGTTTTTTCCATTTTTGACTTAGAGTGTGCCATGAACGCCGCAGAAACCTCCGCGTTTCGTGCTATATTCTTATGCCCTTGAGCAGCTTGGAAAAGCTACTAAATTAATATAAACACTGTACTCGTGCGGTGAAAGGAACTTTCCTATACCGTGAAGCTAATATTACCTAAGCCACTTAGGCAATACTGCCGAAGCCACAAATTATAGCGCATGCCGGCTAATGAAGAATGCAAGCATGACGCGTCTTAGCGAGCAGTGAGTTTGTGCATACGCGTCTAAACGCAGCTCTTTATATGCCTTTCGCCAGAGAAAATATGGGCTTCGGCTCAAGGGACAGCACCATTTCAAAATATAGTCTCAAAAAAAAACAACAAAAAAAAAAAACAGTGCGCATTCCGAAATAAAACACAGCGTGCACGAAAGAAACGTATGTGAAATAGAACTGTTTACTGAGTGAACGATCACGAATACTCACCAGTGCTGACTCACTGGATTACGATAGAAGCCCGCATGGTCTGTGCTGCGGAATCCTTCGGACGCGATCCATATTCGATGTCAGACGACACAACGCGGTTTCACACCGCTTTTATACCCCTACCTGGGCTCTCATTGGACGAAAAACCGCGCTCATGGTCGTAACGTCAAGGGACTCTTGGGGTGCAATCGCGGAACGATGCTATTCCCGATTCCAATGCCATATTCTATGCTATTCTTATCATCCACCACTCGCGGCTAGCTGATCGCGTTGATAACGCGGACGGACCGTCGTTCTGACCAGTGGCCAAGCGCGAAAAGCACTAAAAGCATTGGAATAAAAAATAGAATCGTTCCGCGATAGCACCCTTGTACCATGACCGATCACGAGGTCAGCGAGAAAATTTGCGGTGCCTGCACGTTGCACCCTTTCTTGTGAGGGAGAATGGAAAGGTTTTACACAGGCGAGGGGTGAGGGAGAAAATGGGACTAAGGCAATAGTTCCCTCTTTCGTTGTTCGTGTTTTTGAAGATCATCTCGAGTTAAGTTGGGTTTTGTATTGCACGACGGCTACGCAGAGCGCATGGGCCGTCAGACGCTGCTTGTCGTTCATTTGAACTGCATCGGAGTAAATGCGGCGTATCGCGTTTGCAGGGTATTGATCGCGCTATTCGAAAAAAAAAATATATTCCTCCAAAGCTGTGAATATACGTACAATCGGTAGGCAAGGGAAGCTAAAAGGAAATAGCGCTAGAACTTACATCGAGACTTTATAACTTGCAACACGAGTAGCTTTGGCATATACTTAAGCATTGCGCTTAATTTCTCCGAAGAAATAAAAAAAGGCGTTCATGGGGTGTCGTTTCGGAAAACTTTACCGTATTAGGACAAATGTTGTGCATCGGAAAAGAATTTATTTCAGATATCGATTTCTTCAAACGCTGTGCAATGCGGGAAGGATGATTGTGCGATATTCCTGGGAGACCTGGATACGTCACAGAGTCAAAATTTCTTCTTAAATATTGAAGGATGGTGGGGGGGGGGGGGGGGGGTTGCTGGGAAGGAGGGGCCGGTTGCAGGAATCACGCAGCGTACATGCAAGGCCTAAACTATCTGTCCAAATGACGGAATAATTACTTATATTGGAGCGCGCGCATGACTATGTACTACGAGACCGTTACACTGCGTGTTTTACCGCTTTCCTGCGAGGGTCGAAAGCGATACCGTAATTACAACGATGTGTGAAAGATGTTGGATCAAAACCTTAGTATTGATTAGTTCGTTCGATGGTCGTTCCTATACGGCGCGGCAAAAAAAAAAAAAAAAAACGAGCAATAGAAGGCACGTCTAAAATGGCTTACGCCCGTGTGCCTTGTAATCAGGATAACTACATACAATACTTATGCGTCTGTCATGATTTAAAAAAGCCCATACAAGTAGTCGAAAACACTAGCTTCACTAGAAGTTTGGTTGTTATCCTACGCTTAACTCGTGATGTGGTTGCTATGTTTTGACACGGGAAAGAAAAAAAGATAAGCGCCGCTTGATCATTGCCGTATTTGCACCTTTCGAACGTTACCTCTACATTCGTACGCCATTTCGCAAGTCTTACTTTCTTGGAGAAACGTATTTGTTTGTTTGTTGCTGTTTAAGCCACTCTTGAATGTCCTTTTAGTCAATTACTTGTTCATTGCATCCCGCTAAATATGTATGCACCGATATTCCTCCGCACGCATGTTTTCCCACGTGGGAGCGATGTTTGTCGGGACTCGGGAGTCGCTGTGTCATCCTATTGTAAGAACCCGCCGGTCCGGACACGTTGGTACTTCATGTCCGCATTCCAAGTATATACGCATTGTGGACCGGGGACAAAGAGCGCTATGTGTTCAAGCGTACACAATTATATTCCTTCTGGTAAAAAAAGATGTCTGCGGACAGTTGATGAGTCATGATGCCCCGGGCAGTTCCCGGAATACAAAAAGCAAATGCGCTTTGCAGTTGCTGCTCTCCGGAAAGCTGAATCACCTTGTCTGCCCTTCTGTCTAGGGAAACTATAATGCCGCGGCAATTTGTAACAACTTTGGAACTATTCCTGTGAACCCTTTCCTGCGTAGCGGAGTGGTTGAATGTGCTTCTAATTTCTTTTCGTATCACTGTTTTCTTGCTCATTGGTTGCCACGTCACATAAAGTCTCAGGGAAATATATATAACCATAAAAAAATATCGGTTCATCAAAGTAGCGCAAGAATGAGAAATTGTCAGAAGGGACCCCTCGCACCAAAATTGAAACATCGAGATGTCAGTGTTTCATTGCCCTCTATATGTGGCCACTTCTGACCAATTATTAGCGACGAGCGTTGCCTTTAAGATATTTTAATTTGGTTTTAATGTAAGTGCGAGTGCTAATCTGAGTTGGCAGCACCTCGTGACATCGCCACTGGAATGACGTTGTTTAGAGTGACCTAGATTAGGGGGAGTGTCCAAAGCGCCGGTTCCCGCGTGGGCCTTTTGCCGTGAACTCCCGCGCCTCGCCGCGCCGCTGCTGCGCCGGACACGTGGGCTTTCCGCGCTCGGGAAGCGCGCGGAAAGGGAGGGGCGTCTGCTACGCGCTGTAGTTTTTTGCGCCGCGGTTCCACAGAGGGAACTTGAAGTCTACTTAACTTTTATAATGCGGTGCGGAATGGAGCTTATCCATCTTTAAGCGTTGTGTTAGTGCTGGGGCAACAACAGAATGCAAAAAATCATGTTTCAAGCGGCATCAGCGTGGCCTAGTTCCGGTCACAGACTTCGAGAACGTTGGTGCGTGTGTAAAAACGCGCAAAACGGACACGCACAAGCAAAGAACGAAAAAAAAAAAAACCTTATTTGCACGAGTAATCGGGCAATAGCATCACGCATGCACGAATTAAGAGTAATAAAAAAAAGTAAATTGCACGCGCAGTCAGCTGAAATACTTGCGCGCAGTGACCGCTTCACACTACGAGCTTTTTACTCATGGTCGCCACTGATTTGCTAGCCATATGCACACCGCTTTATTCGACAATTCATTAGCCTCCACTAGCTCTTTATTATGGACGGTGCACACCGGGAAGACGCAAGGGAAAAAAAAAAAAAAGAGTAGAGACGGCCATACGACCGCAATGCTGTTGGCTTATTTTTGCTTCTGAGGTAGCGTACAACAAGGCTCACCATGCGCAAACATTTGAAAGAAAAGCAATGCCAGGTAAATTAACCTTGTTCCACCAAGTTTTTGCATAAAAGGCGTAATATAAAAAATCATTTACAAATATCCAGATAGCATGAAACAAAGTTACAAATGCCCCCATTCTTGCTGTACAAGCTGCCGAAACGAAAATACGTTACGAAATTGACAAATAGAAGTGTCATATCTCAGTCACTTCAGAAAATTGTTAAAGTGCATAGATCTCTTTTGTACCTAGACTGAAAAAATGCAACCTGCGTTAATATACATATACATATATATATATATATATATATATATATATATATATATATATATATATATATATATTATTGCATGTTGCATTGGATCGCTGAACATCAGTATGAAACGTCCTTCACTATACGAAATGAAAACAGTTTCAAACAACTCATTCTCAACTTCAGATGTTTTCACGGTTCTCGGAGGTTAGCCTCTGCCCGGTTCAGAGACTTTAAAAAAAATCACAGTTTCGCCGCAAGGCCGAAGCAATGAATGCGATAGCAAGAAACTAATGCTATATGAAGTGAGGATCGCCAATGGATACTCTCATTTTGAACAGCGCTCCTGTTACAAAGGCGGCCGAAGCAGCGAAGGAAACATAGCGTGCTTCAAATGTCGAGCTGTGACACTTGATAGTTCGCGCTCATCTTCCGTTTGTTCGTTTAGCGGCGTCGTTTAGCGGCGCTCCGTAACATGAGCGCGGACATCACGGTGAAAGCTTGCAACATCCCTCTTGCCCTCACCACGAGAAAACCGCGCGAGCAGACAGCGGAAGGCCAAGGTTCTCCTTGCGCAAATATAAGAAGAAGCGAGCGAGCTCGCCGACGACTTTTAAATGCGCCCGTCGCGCTCCTAGCGCCATCTCGCTGGTAATGAAGAAACGCTTATAAGCGCCGGCCATCTCTGAGTCCGTCCAGCGGTAAAGGGTGTGTATATAACGCTCGCCGTTAGCTACGTGGAGGACCTGCGTTCCGTGGCGTAGTGGTTAGCGCCACTCGCAGCGGAGCAAGAGGTCCCTGGTTCGATTCCGCGCTTCGGAAGCATTTTTCTGAATTATGTTTCTTTTGGGCTTTTATATATATATATATATATATATATATATATATATATATATATATATACATACTTATACATATACGGTGCATGACGGCGACGGCAAAATCCAGCCGAGACTGTCCATATAATTGCTATCGCAATAAAATTATATGGGCGAGTAGTTACATGCGCGCCAACAGGGCACCCGACCGCAATTTCCCGCTTTTTCCTGATGACCTCAATATAGCGTCCACCACAATTTCGTGCTGAAGCTCCGGAGTACTTAAATAGCAGTCTGGTCATTTCTTGAATGAATACAAAGAGATGACCAGACGGGTAAAGCAAGCCTCTTTTGTCCCGCAGACGCGTGCAATCAGCTGCTCTGAACTGAGAATCACGTTCGTTTTCAGGTGATCGCACGTAACCTGAAGTGAGGCATACACGATGTTGCACTGTTATCGTTTCATTTTCTTTGGTTTGTCTTTTTTTAAGGCTAAAGCCTTATATGCCTGATCAAACACGAAAATTGACCGTCGGCGTCCCGCGTAGCCAACACGAGTGATGCACAAAATCATCACGCGATGACGTCGACAGAACATGTGACGTCACTATGACGTCATTCAACGTGACGTCATATGATGACGCCATCAGATGAGATGGTCGCTTTGCATTGGCTCCGTGATCGGGGGCCGATCACGAAGGCAGTGTAAAAGCAGGTGAGGTGCAGAAAGCTTGCAATGCCTTCGATCCTGTCGGCAGTCCGAAACCACTTTATGTGCAGAAAGCTTTCGGAGAGGGCGAGGGAGAATCAATGCATCGACTGACGAAAAAGTAGGCTCTCTCTTTCGAGTCATCTCAGGCGAATGTATAATTGGACCATGGTTTTTTTTTCATGTAATTTTTTCTCATACATTTTACCTATGCAGTCACTTCTTTAAAATGTATGGGTAAGTCTAATATGGTGACATCGATATTGGTGACCCCCACGTTTTTTATAACCTGACGGAAACAAATCGTCACACCACACATCGTCAGATTTATTTCTGGCTACAGAAAGCGGGTTTGCGCGCCACACACCGTATTATTATTGTTAGTCGTTACGCAAATGGCAAGCATGTCAAGTCAGTGATGCTATGACCTATCAATCGTGTTGCGCATACGTACATTCGTGCTCCTCCATGCCAATTCTCGTGTATATAACCAAGTGAACGAGACGCGAGTTACGCGAGTAATGTTTTACTTTTGGTACCGCGGCCACGCCGACTGACACATTCGGCTTTGCATGAAATGGCTTGAAACAGCAGAGCGCCGGAGGCAGCCTTGTAAAACAAATCGAATGCACGAAATAAAAGATAGGCTATGAAGGGTGCAAACGCGTTAGCATGCATGAGCTAGTTAATACGTGCATATGTGCTGCGTTCTTGTTATCTCCCGTTTATTCTCTCCTGCAGCAAGTTTACGTTCGTCATTCCACACGAAAGTAAGTTAAGCGCCTTTTCTCACTATGAAGTGCGCGCAGGATGCGTTCCTCAAACAGCCGCGGAACTGTGGACCAATGCGGTGACAAACCAGCTGAAAGGATATATACAAAATCCCCGTTTCACAACACACAAACTAACAAACGCGTTCTCTTTGTGATGAGTCGCTGCAGTATTATGTTGCAGTGACGCAGTATTAAATATTGCCCAAATTTCCGCAATCTTAGCTAATATCGGCCAAAATATCACGCGCGTAGGAGACGCTCGCCGCTTTGACGCGGCTTCCGCCGCGGAGAAAGCCCAGGGGTTCACAACGGCAGCGCCGCGGCGCGGAAGTTCACCGCAAAGGGCCCTCGCCTCTCCCATGTATTCGCGCGGCGCTTTGGACACTCCCCCTATTCTAGGTCACTCTAACGTTGTTCGGGACTCCGAGTGACGTTCCACCATTAAAGCGCGTATTGTCGACGTCACAGAAGATTCGCGGGGCCCCCACAGTAGGGAGTTTTAGCTCGAACGTATACTTCTTTACGTTACCGGAACTCGAGTTTTAGTAAAGCTTTTAGCTACCCAGACGTAAACATTTACGGACGTACGTAAACGTTTACGTTAGCGCAAACCACTAAACGGTTATCATAACTAAATTTAAACTATATTTAATTGAGATAATATCACATTACCGTTGCGGCAAAATCATAAAAGAGGTTTTTAGCGTTTGCAGTATCCCGGTATACGCAAAGGGGTGTAGCAATACTAGAGTGTACTAGAACTGTCGAGTGGCGTGAACGCGCCTCGCCGCCTGATGCCTCCGCGTCGACCGTGGCGGCGGCGCTGCAGTCGCTCGGTACTGAAGGCGCGCGGCGCCTTCAGTACGCTAGAACGGGCCGCTAGAAGGCGCGCTAGAACGGGCCGCTAGAACTGCTGAACGCGTCGGCGGCACCCGGCTAATCGGCACTGATGTGGCTTTCGTTGTCTGTATATCATTATTAAGCGTAGGAATTGTCGTCGTAAGCCTTGATGGACGACACTTCAAAGCTTTTAATGGATGCTTGCTTCATATATGCCTTTGAGAGATACTGCAAATCAGTTCTTGCAGCCGAAGTGACTGCTGGAAAGTACGCAAAATATAAAAATGAAAACGGGCTGACACCGACCGTAGAGTGTACTAGAAGCTTTTGAGTGGCGCGAGTGGCTGCTTGGGAGCGGGCGTTTCAGCGTGGAATGATGCGGTGGCGCTGGCGTCGACCAATCTTCCCGGGCGGATGGCTGGCAGGCGTTCCGCGCGCGCCTATAGTGTGCCGGCCAAAATGATCTCTCGCTTTTTTCTTATTCTTATACTTCCTCTCTTTCATAAATATTAATGCAAATAAAGATTATTTGACATTATTGTTATTGAAGTTGCTGCTGACCGCACTGAAGCAGCATAGCACATTATACAGTATAAGGAGCGCGTTTTTTTTCCATGTTTTACAGTGTACAATTAAATGAGAAACCAGCTGGCTGGTACACAACGGAAGCCCCCCCCCCCCCCCCATCTCCCCGAAAAAAAAAATGAGTATGCTGCCCACAAAACGAAGAACTCTTGGCCCGTTCCATGTAAAACACTAAAGCTGTAATCAAAGGGCGCGTTGCTTGTGGCTGCGTGCACACACGACAAAAAAGCAGGCTTTATTGACATTGTTTGAAGAACAGCAGAGTTCTTCCAAACCTCCCTTTGATTTTGAAATATGGGATTAGATTCATTGTAGTACTTGCGCGAGAACAAACGGGGACGAAGAAAGGAGACACACGGACATGGGATTAGATTCATTGTTGTAGGACCTACAAAAATTCAAATACGTAATACTGCAGAAGAAGGCTTTCAGTGGAACATAGTCATGGAAGATTTTGAGAGTTTAAAAAACGCAGCACCACTACAAAGCAGAGTCGTAACTGTAATGATAATAATCATTGATAACACAAAAATACAAGGTTTGCATATTTATGAAACAATACATTTGCGAATTAGCAAATTGTAAAAAACAAAATAATAGAGCCAGGATACAAAAATAACATAAAACAAAGAAAACACAAAGACAGTGTTTAGGTTGTTTTTCCAAAATACATTTAAATAAAAAAAATATGTTATGGTTGCAAAGTCGTTTGAAGGGACACTAAAGTCGAACCATGAATCGGCTTAGATCGATTAATTGTGCTCCGACACCCATAATGCTGCTAAATTTACCATCACAGGCTTATTAATACAAAAAGATTCAAAATGAAAGTTTTATTTTGAGATATCGCGTCAGAATTTGCACGTTCTCTCACTTACAAGCCTCTTCTCGGAAAAATTGTTTTTCTTCTTGGTGTACCTTAAAAAAAATTAGGAGTGCAATAAAATATGCACGAAAAATGACATCCTTTTTACGCCACTGTAGCAATTTATAACCTACTCAATTTCAGGTACTGCTGTGCGCTTTGTTTCTCCTCCCGCGACGTGTTAAACCTTCACATAAACATGCATACGTGTGACCACATAAAAGCGGATCAGCTGAGCAGTCAATGGCTTGCAATGTTCGTTGCAGCCAACACCCCCAAAATGCTTCTCCTGTTTATTACTGCCAAGACATCCAAGATGCTGTCTTTGTGTAAGTCACTCTTACTAAAACAACCAGTGAAAATTTCTTCAAGTTCACTAATAAAAACAAAAGCTTTCTGTGAAGGGTACAGAAGAACACCGAAATCACAAGATTTTGTGAAAACAGCACCATTTAGGGACTGGCCAGCTCATGAAGGCAGCAGAAGCTCATTCATGCATGCACTGCACTTTGGAGCACACATGTTCTAGCAACATAGCCTGCCACATAGTACGTAAGCCTGGAGTCGCTATGCTGATTGACGTATGGGTGGTCTGGTGCAGTCAAAGAGCTGCTATGAAGCGAACCTTCAGCACCTTCCAAGTATCCTTCATCAAGCAACAAGACAATCAGTTGCTGCTGCTTATACAAGTTAGCAGGCTTGTCTGCGACAGTGAAAAGCGAGCCCACTCTGAAACGTGTGATCCAGCAACACTCTTGGCAAGATTATAACAGCTTAGACAATTAATGGTCGTGAGAAATTGTTGCGGAGTGGGATGAGCATTGCATTCAGATGACAGCCTGACAATACCTAAGAGGTTTTCAATTTTATCTTCGCTTAAGCGGCTTGTAATAAGGTATGCATAGGCAATCTCTGCATGTAAGTAGCTTCAGCAAAATTGATAATATGCACGTAGTCTCTCACAATGAAATGCGGTTCGAAATGTAATTCGCACACAGCACAATCGGCGTCAAGCGGTTTGTCAAGCCGATGGAGGTGTGCAACAAAGTCTCAAGTTATCCCTTTTTAAGATAATAACTTGAGACTTTGTTGCACACGCGGATGTCCATTTGTGCAACCTGGCGCGTAACAATGTTTAAACGCTGTTTTTTTTTACATTTCGCGACCAAAAGAGAGATGCCGGCCATGCCGCCGAGCAAGCCAAGCGGGAAGATTGGGCGATGGCAGCGCCGCCGCTACTTTCGCCGCAAGTTGGGGATGGGAAAGCTAGGGGAGAGCGTTTCGGTCGCGCCACTCAAAAGTTCTAGTACACTCTACCGACCGTGAATATTCACGATCTCAGTGTAATCCGCCTTTTTCACGACGCCCCCGCGCATGCGCCGGTTCTACCGGGAAGCTCGCGAAATGTTTTGGTAGGGGTAGTGCGGCGCACTCGCCGGGCGGATGGCGTTGCGTGCGCATGTTAGCGGATACTTTTCGCGCAAGAGCTCGACGCCGGCGCGATGCCGACAACGTGTGTGGTGAAAGGATGCAACTCCACTTCTGCAAAGGGATGTGCAATCGGTTTTTTTCGTTTCCCAAGCGTTGCAAGAGATCGCGACCGACGCAAAGCTTGGACAAGTGCTGTCAAACACACATGGCTGTCAAACGCACATGGCCGCGCTTGGGAGCCGTCGACCACGTCGAGAATATGCGGCAAACACTTTGTGTCAGGTACGGATACGTTATTTGTGTTGGTTAAGCTTTCGCTATACGACGGGAACTTTTTTTTTAACGGCAGGGAAGCCGTCCTTCTCACCAAGGCACCCGGACTTCGTGCCCACACTGTTCTCGAATGTCAACAATCGGGACAGGCAGGCCCGAAGTTTACGACGTTTCGAACGTGCGTTGAAGAGATCAGCTAAGCGAAGACTGCAAGGTGCGTTACTTTTCCTGTCTCTACTGTTTAAAAGTGTCTGCACAGCCCGCTTAGGGGACGGAGAGTGGTTGAGTGCGGTGGTTGTAGGGCGTTCAATGACCTCCTGCTCTTTGGTGAAATGCCTCTCTGGCGTGGCAGTCGCAATGGTCGGTAGCATGTAATGTAGCGTCGACTACAATATCTATTCTCATTTCGCAGTGAAGTAGTGAGCCACGAGTGTGAACCTCGAAATGTTGGCAGCCTCAAAAGTAACATGTTACACAATGTCGTCCCCGTCGTCGAATCGACGCTGCATGCTATCGGGGTCAGTTGCAAGTATGTCGGGTGCGGCTGTTGGCACGAATTCGTAGGGCAGATCGCATCCGAAATCGCACCGTAGCCTTTCTACGGGTGACAGTACATCAAGCAAGAAAGTTCAAATGAAATAGACTTTGCGTTCATGAGTTAGTGGCAGATGCTAAGCTGCTTCTGTGTTTTGTTTAGACTCGCAGAGTGCACAGCCTTACAGTACAGCTGTACCACCAAGTTCATCTGCTGCCAGTGCAAGCGCCCTCTCCAATGCAGGTTAGAATTCCTTCTCCTTAATGAACATCTCATTTGCATAGTTAAATACCAGAGATTATGCACCACACTTCCACAAATAGCATTTTGTGAGACCAATGACATTGACCAAAGACTGTTTGATGTTTTAGATGTTAACACTTCTGTTGGTGCTACTGAAGAGGAAGAAGACACACAGGGTTAGCCTTTTTTTTCCAGGTGGTTTTAAATTGTCCTAGCAATATGGCAAGGAATGCTATTGATGCCATTTCATGCACACGAATGTGTAACGTCTTTGATAAACATTCCTACTTTACTTGCTCAACTTCATTATTCACAGGTGCAAAGAAACAAGATGCCATGGAGGGACTACTTCTCCTGCAAGCTGGTTCAACAACTGCAGAGTCACAATGTCGAATGGAAGAGTGCACAGAAAGTGTATCATGTACAGCTGAAGAAAATGTAGCCGCTTGTCGAATGGAAGAGTGCGCAGAAAATGTAGTATGCACAGCTGAAGAAAACGTAGCCGTCTACGTCAAAACAATTGATAAATTACATTTAGAAAACATGAAACTGAGGAAAGAGAATGCCAAGTTCAAAAAGATGTACAGCATTATGAAAAAACGCACCATATCATTAGACGGCATCAATCCTGCTTCTTTTAAGTTTTACACAGGCCTTTCAAGCAGGGAAGAGTTCGATGCTCTCTACAATCTTTTGAAAGAAAATGCTAGTAAAATGAAATACTGGGATTGCACGGAGAGAAAGAGTGAAAACGTGAGTGAAAGACAAGTTTCATTGAGCGAAGAGATGTTTACAGTCCTATATCGTTTAAGGACAGGAACAATTCAAAAGAGGTCGCCAGAAACTTTGGAATTTCCGAAGCCACTGTCAGTCGAATGTTCTGTACGTGGGTAAACTTTTTGGATAAACAACTCACCGAAATGAACAAGCTTCCTACGCTACAACAAGTAAAAGAGTATATGCCAGAGTCTTTCAGAGCATTTCCAGACACAAGAATCGTAGTTGATTGTACAGAAATCAGAATCCAAAAATCGTCAAGACTGTCTGCCCAACGGCAGACATTTTCTCCGTATAAGCATTATAACACGTTCAAAGCACTGGTAGGCGTGACCCCCGATGGGTATGTATCATTTGTGCCAAACCTCTGGGGAGGGCATGTAAGCGATACAGAGATAGTGCAACAGAGTGGTCTTCTCGACCTTCTGAGGCCAGGTGATGGCATTATGGCAGACAAGGGATTCCGTCTTGAAACCATCTTGCCCGTAGGAGTAAAGCTTTACATCCCACCCTTTAAAAGAACTCCACAGCTGACACCAGAGCAGGTTGCAGCGACCAGAAAGGTTGCTAGCGCTCGCATTCATGTCGAGCGAGTTATACGGCGCATTAAGGAATTTCATTTTTTTGATAAACCAATTCCGATAAACATGTTAGACATATCGAGTAGCTTGTTTAGAGTATGCGCATTTTGGAGCAACCTCCAGCCACCAATAATGCAAGCGCGAGATTGAGCAGCTTTCTAGTTGATGGGGTGGTTGCATGGAACTTCGAAGAATTTTTTATATGAGCCTATTAGACCAAGCACACATTTTAACTGTTTCAGTTATGAAATGTGCTGTTGTTATTAAGCCCCATAAATTTATGTATTTCTCCCGAAACATGATGCTAATGTTTCAGCAAAGTTTTTGTACCTCTTCGATGAACATTTCAGCTGCATAGGGCCTCTCAGCAGAGGCATGGGATATACGTTGCTGTGAGCCATATATTAAAATATTTTAATATTGTCAACGAATTACCAGATGAAATATGCAATGAGAAAAAATTTTATAACCGAAGCAGCCACAAAAACAGTTTTGAGATGCAAAAAGTAAGAAACAACTCCACAGCTCTTTGGGAAAGTAGTTATCAGAGCACAAGGAAGGTTTCTCAAAGCGAAAAATGATGTAGCACGCACAAAATCGCCGAATGCCCAGTTTTCAAAAACACAAACACTGTATAATGATTTTTTCACTTGGTCTGTGCACATCTGTATTGAACATGGCTTCATGTAGTATGAATTCTTTTCCCAGAGCATTTCATTAAAAAATCTCAAAATGAGGACTTGTTGCAGTTCATTGCTGCACTTAAGAATTCACTTTCTACACCACTGACTGTGAGCTTTTCTTTGAGCACTGCAATAAAATTGATGATGCTCTTTTTTGATAAGTTGTGTTAATGAACACCTTCATATTCCAATATTCTTTCTGTCACTGAATGCTTACCAGGAGATGGATGTACTTCAACGATTTTATTTCATTGTGCAAGGAATTGAAAGTCATATACTGAGAACAAGCCACATTGAATAAAAGAGGCAGGCAAATGCCATGCAATGTGCTTGCATGAAAGAGGGCACGAAAGGTACAATGATGAATTGTTTTTATGAAAGACTATGCTCAAGATCGTTGTAATCTGGAAAAAATTGCCTCCTTGTGATCACCTATACAGTTGACTCGCAATAATCGAGCCCTTGTTAAGTGATCTAAATGTTTGAATAAGGAGAAGCAAAATGAACTAATCACTTTTGCTGCTTGACAAGGCCTTCATACAAGGGATGTAGCTTGTAAAAGCATAACTTTATTGTATTCACAGGCACACTTACGGCATGTAGCATAAAAACAGGCTGAGCTTAAGCCGTGCAAGAAAAACTTTCGAACAAGCAGACGCAATGAGTGGCTTGCAAGCACATATCAATAATAACAAACATGCAAACATGAGTGCCATTCACAGAGTCTGCCTCTTTCACATTGAAAAACATACGTGACCTATCCCAGTGGAAAATCTGCAAAATTTTTGCAGCAGTACCTGCTCCAAGCTACTTAGAATTATAAAGCAGTGTGTACACAGGCTCAAATAAAAGGCACTCAAGTAAATAAAACGAATGACAGCACTTATTTGCAGTCAAAAAGAATGCATGAACTTTCTGACTAGCAAGCCTATCACTGTTAGCCGCTGCAGCAAAATAATGTGTGTACATTGTATGACTAGCAATATTGCACAATATGGAACGTTCCTTTGGGACACATTAAAGCAAGTGTCTCTAACACGCCGCCGTCGGGCCGCATGTAGCTCTCTTTCAAATGACAATGTTAGCTGATATTTTGTTACCCGCCCCCCAATCTTCACTGTCGCGGCCCCTGCAGGAGGGTAAATTTTGCGACTGTGGCCCGCTCGGTGAAGCAAGTTTGACACACCTGCATTAAAGGGTTCCTGCCACTGGGATTCACAACTCTTCTTTGATTGACAATACAATGCAAATGAAGTGATGCAGAAAACTTTTTGATTTGCAGATATATCACAGCTGGGCAGCATATTGTGTATAGTGCATGAACAAGGAGATTGCTGAAAAATGTAATCACAGTCCACACGTTGCCTCCATGTGCCCACGATTCCCTGTCATAAACTGTGCATCATTTGATTTCCATGGCCATTAGGTAGACATTGTACAGTATTAATGCCTAAAGGACCCGCGACACCAAAATGGAAACCTGAGATGTTTGTGTTGTTTGGTTGTCCTGTTTACGTGGGCACTTCTGGCCGATTATTAGTGGCGAACGTTGTCTATAAAATATTTGAATTGGGTTTCAAAGAAAGTGTGAGTGCTTATCCGAGTTGGCAGCACCTCACGACATCGCCACTGCTTCGGTGTAGGTTAGGGATCCCATTTTACGTTCCATGTGTAAAGCGAGTATTGCCGACATCACAGATGATGTGTGGGGCCCACACATCCCATGACTTGCATCCGACGAGGCCTACCCTTCCTCGCCCATCTCGCTCTGTTGCCGGACTGCACTCAAGGTGGTTCTGGCTGCTTATGCCAGGACTGCTTTCTTCCCAGAGGGGACACACTCATGACAGTCTAGCGAATGCTTTAACTCAAAGCGAAGCAGCCATATTGATTCATTCTTTACCACGCATGAGCCCCTCTTTGAAAACTGCACTTTCAACGTCAGCAAAGCTTGAGAGCACGTGATGTTAAACGCTTCCCAGCGGTGGTGCGCTAGTTTCTTGTGATGTTAGGCAGGCGTTTCGAAGTGACTTTAAAATTTGTCACATTTAATGACACTAGCATTAATTAAACAATCTATTACAGCATTTACGATTCCATTTCGTGATTACCACACACAAATCTACAAAATGCAGTAAAAAAACCAAAAACAAAAATTTCGCTGTCAGAGGTCCCTTAAGGCATAAGATGCCTTATTATGAGAGAAGAGGTGTGGCAAATTGTGAGAACTCAAGAAAGTGAAAAATTAAACAAAGAAACATGATAAATAATACAAAAAAAATCGACACAAGTTTCAAAACTTGAGTTCTCTGCAGCAGTTGAACCAGCATAAGGCTGAACAATGCCATCTTATCTACATTCACTCTGTAGTGCTGGGTACAAGTACTCACAAAACAGTGTTTCCACTGCTTGGAGAAGTTGCTCGAACTGGTCTTTGTCAAACTTTACAGTTTCGATAACGGCTTCATTTTGATTAACATAAACAACGAAGTCGCATTCTGACAGGTTCAATATACCCATCACTACATTCATTTGAGTTTCATAAACAAGTTTCGGCTTTCTCCCCTGGAGGTCTCTGAACGAGTTCTCAATTTTGAGGGGACACTTCACCTCAAGGGCGCGAACCTTCCCTCGGCAGCATTCGCAGGTAAACAATATCACCCCATCAGGTGATGCACCAATGATGGGCATGTCCTTAAATACTTTAAGACCTACGTCTGTCAGAGAGGCAGCATGTCCAGTTTTTTCAAGGCTTGACATGTAGAACGACTTAGCCTCTGCTTCTTTTCGCGAGCCATCCTTCATCGCAGCACTTCTAAATGTTGACGAGTGTGTTACAAGGTTGACGACACCTCGCAGATTATGGGGTCGTGGCTCCTTCTTCAAGCTCTGTGTGCGAGTCAGGCATGCACGGGCTATACTTGCCGTCACCATGCCTTTCCTGTATTGCATCCACATAGGTGAAAGTGCTTGCAGCCGCGTTGAGGACTCAATATTTGAAATGTCCTGCTCTGTGTAAGCTTCTTTTATCCAGGACAGGAATTCTGGACCGGAAAGTTCACGCTTGTCCTGAACTAGATCCATGAGGGTTGGAACCTTTTGTGTGGCTGCAAGAACATTAAGGAAGCAGAAAGACTGGTGTTAACCCTCTATTGCATGAATGATTAAATCATGAGGGAAAAAAATTTGTTTGCAATGCAATTCTATTTTGCATCAAGAGAAAGCATTCTAAAAAATATTGCATTAATTGAACACATAGAAATTAGCATATCGGTATCGATAAAACTACTCACTTACACATAATTTGTCAGACTACAACTACAGTATACCGCTGCCATTAGAACCCTCACCAAGCATCTATATGCACTTGAATCAGTTCAGAATCATGTCACAAGTTTCACTCATTCTTCATATAACATCAGCGTTTTTCTCTTAGAGGCAGAATCTAGCTTGTCATCCCCTCGCTTTTCGTGATCGTGTTACCACGCTCCCTATTTTTCACAAATTATTTTACAGATCACGAAACCACCCACCTTACATCACACCATCATCTTCATGCACGTCACCGCACACCAGCCATCAACTGCAAGTTATGCGTCCTCAAAAAAAAAAACAATAACCTTTCAAGCCTCATTTTCTCCTCGAGCTGCCAGGGACTGGAACGAACTGCCCTACCATGCTGCTGCCATAAGTCATTCTTAATTTGTGGACATTGTGCAAACAAGTATCACACCATAACATCTGCTTTTACTGCATAAACATGCTAACCACCCATTATGTAATACCCTAAACCCGGTCTTCAAAGTATTGAAAATGAAATGAAGCGGCTCGGTCAAGTACCGAAAAGGACACAGTGTCAGTTTCCACACAATCCGCCTCTTTCATTTTGCTGTGCTGCCCTCTGCCGTTTCGGTAGGGGGTTTGGTAGGGGACGGGACAGCCGGTATTGCGAGAAGCAAGGCCTCTGGAGATGAAGAGACGTTTTGCGATTTTTCCGCTTGGGGAGAGCGCATGCTCTGGGGCATCGTGAAAAAAGGCGCATTGCTACTTAGCAGCCCGACAAACCGAAATTTATCAAGGCCACAGATTTTGTGGAGTAAGTTGCCACCTGTCTTAGTATAACACTTCTACCGATTGCGCACTAGTCTTGGAGAAAGTTTGTCTTAGTTGCAATACTGCCCCACATAAAATATAGTACCTTCAGGTGCCGAGCTTGCTGCGTGCATGTATACATCATCTGGTGGTTGAACTGGCACTGCAAACAGAAGCATAACTTCAGCTTAGACAATCCTAACATAAAGCAATGATACAGGCTGAACTGAACAAGATTCTACGAAGTAATCTCCGGCACACTAGTCGTAGAGAAAGTTTGTCTTAGTTGCAATACCGCCCCACATAAAATATAGTACCTTCAGGTGCCAAGCTTGCTGCGTGCATGTGTACATCATGTGGTGGTTGAACTGGCACTGCAAACAGAAGCATAACTTCAGCTTAGACAATCCTAACATAAAGCAATGATACAGGCTGAACTGAACAAGATTCTACGAAGTAATCTCCGGCACACTAGTCGTAGAGAAAGTTTGTCTTAGTTGCAATACCGCCCCACATAAAATATAGTACCTTCAGGTGCCAAGCTTGCTGCGTGCATGTGTACATCATGTGGTGGTTGAACTGGCACTGCAAACAGAAGCATAACTTCAGCTTAGACAATCCTAACATAAAGCAATGATACAGGCTGAACTGAACAAGATTCTACGAAGTAATCTCCGGCACACTAGTCGTAGAGAAAGTTTGTCTTAGTTGCAATACCGCCCCACATAAAATATAGTACCTTCAGGTGCCAAGCTTGCTGCGTGCATGTGTACATCATGTGGTGGTTGAACTGGCACTGCAAACAGAAGCATAACTTCAGCTTAGACAATCCTAACATAAAGCAATGATACAGGCTGAACTGAACAAGATTCTACGAAGTAATCTCCGGCACACTAGTCGTAGAGAAAGTTTGTCTTAGTTGCAATACCGCCCCACATAAAATATAGTACCTTCAGGTGCCAAGCTTGCTGCGTGCATGTGTACATCATGTGGTGGTTGAACTGGCACTGCAAACAGAAGCATAACTTCAGCTTAGACAATCCTAACATAAGGCAATGATACAGGCTGAACTGAACAAGATTCTACGAAGTAATCTCCGGCACACTAGTCGTAGAGAAAGTTTGTCTTAGTTGCAATACCGCCCACATAAAATATAAGTACCTTCAGGTGCCAAGCTTGCTCGTGCAGTGTGTACATCATGTGGTGGCTTGAACTGGCACTGCAAACAGAAGCATACACTTCAGCTTAGACAATGCTAACACAAAGCAATGATACAGGCTGAACTGAACAAGATTCTACGAAGTAATCTCCGGCACACTAGTCGTAGAGAAAGTTTCTCTTAGTTGCAATACTACCCCACATAAAATAAAGTACCTGCAGGTGACAAGCTTGCTCCGTGCACGTGTTGATGATCAACTACAACTGGTGGCTGAACTGGCACTGCAAACAGAAGCATAACTTACTTCAGCTTAGACAATGCTAACACAAAGCAATGATACAGACTGAACTGAGCAAAATTGTACGAAGTAGTTTTCATGAGCATTAACCACTACAAGCAAACTTTTCTAAACACTCACGTGGTGATAACAGACGGGTTCCCTCAGTTCCAGCATCTTTCTGAAACATACCATTGAAACTTATGTCAATAAATTTGACAAAGAAGTGCAAAAGCTAAGGAGACCACAGACCACCCAGTACTCATCTCTTTTTTATAGATGAGAACTATAATTTTTAGTGATAGAATCAGGCATGGCTTCTGCAAATGAACAGTGATTTACAACTTTTAAACTGACACACAAAGTTGTGAAAAATGCTGTTGTGTCACTGCACAGTGAAACAGTAGCACTGATTTGAAGGTGTTGATTGTGCACCTACAAATTACTGTATGTTATCTTATAAGCACACCATGCGTACACTTGAAAAATCAAATCATGTGTTTCCACATTAATCTGTGTTTATCAGATTCCAAAGAAAGTTTATGCAAACAGGCGCTGCTGCCTCCATGGCAACAAGTGAAACTGTTGAAACGTGATGAGCTCTGTGTCTATTGTGTGTTATTTTGAAGCGTATGATTTATAACAACATTGCGAGTGCAGATAGGAAAATTGCAAGCAAGGAATGTTCTGCAATCTTTACCATCATAATTTTGATTGCACCAAATGAAGCAGTATCATAAAATAAGGTTGTCACTTGAGTTCAGAGCAAGTAGCACCAGATATCAGACTGAAATTGATGCTTAGGAAACTATCACTTGATTAAGCTTCAGCAGCAACACCTTATGCTGTCACTATGCTTTCATTATTGCTGTCTTGCATAAATGTTTGTAAATTTTGAAGACATATCTCTATGCTAATACCTTATTATAGCGAAGCCACACAGCGCGAGGTGAGGCGTCCTGAAGGTTCCTCCTGAACGTGTCAATGTCTAGTGGTGTTGCCTGAGGACAGGGATCGTAGGACCTTTTCCTTTTGCCAGAGCTAGCCTTCTGGTTTGCCACCATGAACGTAATGTCGCTCAATGGCTTCGATTTCTCCAGCTTCTTGGCTAGAAAGTGAAAGAATTATTTTAATCTCTGTTACAATGTGGTGATTTCCTCCCATTTGCTCCTAACGAAAAAAAATTACCTCCAGGGGGCACAATCCAAGCACACGGCACATCCGTGCATGTTGGTTCAAGGGCAGCTCCGTTGGCTGCAGTCAGCAGCAACCCAACAATGTGCTGGCATGTTCCACTTAATCTGAAAAACACAGACATGCTATTAATTAGCAGTTCCTCTCAGGACACATTTGTGGCTCAGTGCTTTCTTTGCAACTTTATTTACCCAATACCCTACCTTGACAATCAGGCTGTGGGCCAAGTATTTGATAAGGCAGTATTGAATAAACAAGCAGCTTACTAAAACATTGGCTGCTAGTGCAAATGCTTAAACTAAAATCAATATGTACCACAGCCTAATGGAAGAAAACAGCTACCGAAATGTCCAATGGCATGCTGATTCAGTAACCGCGCAAGTAGATCGCTACCAACAAACACTGACTACACGATAGGCAAGTTTATACGCGAATGGAAAGCCAAAGTAATATACTGGAGCTCGCATATCCTGTTGTTTTATAGGAACTTTAAAACCGGAGTCAAATGTTCACTTGCCATCGCGATCGGGTCGGATCCAATTTCCTGATCATGATGGGGATTAACCGCGATCAGCAGTACACCGTGGGATATGGTGTCACACTGACACTTTTGATCGCGCTCGGGCTGACCCAGATAGCATTTCGTGATCGCGATCAACCATGGTCGGTGCTACACGATCGAAACTAATCTTCATCGAATTTGACCCAGACATTAATCATATCGCGATCTCAGAGCCCGGTAGCGACCACGTAGCAGCACTTGATCCGCACAGGCCCTGATCGCAATCAAGGGAGCTCGCGTGAAACGGGTATAACTACTCGGATGCGGCAGCCAACGGCTGCATACACGCGCACCGTGATGACAGATATGCGTGTGTCGCAAAAGTGAGTCCGCGCACTTGCAAGTGCAACGCCAGAAAAAAAGCAAAGTAAAAGCTCGTGGTACGCATTGTGATTGCGTTTTTGTGCTGTATGATTTAGAAAGTATATGAACCTAAGTGGTCAAACAGCGTGCTAAAGACCGCTCTCCACAGTAAGTTTGATTTACCTTTACCGCGTTTCATGTTCACCTAAGGAGCTGATGGTGCTCTTATTAGCGAAGTGTGACGCTGAGCTAGTTGCCGCATAGCATCAATGTCAGCGGCGCGACATGGTACTGATAGAATGAAGAAACAGACAAAAATTGTTGCGAGTTTCATTCGTCCTCGCTAACATGACACAAACACCGACAGATGTGTACCCGTGCTGTCATATAGCGATGCGCTAATGCCATTACATTACACACGCGTGGCGTTTAACATCCGAAGCGACTGGACGTGAACAAACAAGCTTGCTTACCCGGCTGGGCAAAGACAGTGGGCACCGGTGACAGCTCCTGTGTCTTTGCGAAGTGCGGCGTGAACCAGGTAGTACCCACCCTTCATCGATGGTAGGCAAATCGACCGCAAAACACCAACTTCACTTCGCGGCGACACTTCCATTATACATAATGTTCCGGACGTATCCTTCTTCTTGGAAGCGGCGACCCTTGTCCAACTGGCGCTCGCATCTCATGCCCGACGACTGAAGATATTCGTTTACGCGCCGCTCTGTGAGCGCCGCGCCACGAATGTTTTTCACCCAACCGTTGGTAAGAGCCAGGTAGCCCCCAGGAACAATATCTTGCCCTGGAGAGCTCATGTTGTCACGCACGCTAAGCTACGTGCGGTAGGTAGGACTGACCGACAACGACAACAAACGCGGAACGCGCGAAACGCGAAACCGGCGATCCCCTACCAGAGCGTTTCGAGCGGTGTGCGGGAGGTGGCAGCACAGGAAAATGGAAAAGGCGGATTGAGCCGAACTCATTTGCTGGGTTATTTAGAACAATTATTCTCAATTAACTAGACGCCGAACGACCGCCAGAAGAAAGAGACAGAGGAAACAAAAAGGGCCGTGTCTTATTCTGATTTCTTCGGTGGTGATTCGGCGTCTAGTTTATTCAGAGTAAACTGAGCTGCTCTAATAGAATTTAACTCTGCTCATGAAAAGCTGGTGCTGATATTGTGCCGAAAGCACACCGAACATTTACCGCGCGTTGGCGAAGCTGCGTGTATACGGTGCGTATCTTTACAAATGCGCTTGTAAGTATGACTTCGACATTACGAGGGCTCAAAGGTATTGGAAACTCAAAGTTAACGCGGACCACCGGTACAAATGACGGTCGTCCTCAGGTGCCTTGCACGGATATTTTTATTAATTGCAAGGCGCCGGGTGGGGAGGGGATACTTTACTGTCCGCATTTGGCGTGTATATATATATATATATCATATATAATATATTATATATATATATATATATATATTTATATATATATATATATATATATATATATATCAACATATTTCTCGGAAAACAGAGCATGTCAAAAAGAAGTTTTTCTAATTGGCATCGATAGAAGATCCGGAAAAGTGCAATATAAGCTGCCATTGAAAATGAGAACTGGCTGTAATGAATTTAGGCGGAATAACCGACGGGCTACATTTACATCTGCGCATTTTAATATGCCTTGGGATAAGCCCCTGATGCAATGAAGTTTGTGCCCTCGGAGGTGAAACACGCGCCTTCGGCTCGGCTTCCTGGCTCGCCTTCTGGTATTTTAAGCCCTCAGAGGTCGCATAGCCGATGCATCGTAACCGCGGAAGCATGCTGTTGAAACAAGATAGCCTTTCGGCATTAAAGAAACAGCGCAAAACTGGCAGAGACTCAGCCCGTCACTAATAAAAATGTTGCCGATAGAGTCATTTGTACTCAGGTTACTCATGAAACAGTCGAGCGCATTGGGAGCACATACAGAGATCAATGGCTCTGGATATATCGTAGAGATGGCCGGCAGAAGAATTGTAGGCTTTTTTTCGTCGCTGGTTCGTTAGTTCTTCGTAGTTCAGTGTTTCGTAGTCAGTTATAGTGTAGCGCGGCTCGAAGTGCTGCTTGCAAACCGCGCAGCAATCAGTGAGCAGCTAGATGGCATGTGCGCAAAATCCGATTGTCACCTTCTTTGGGGGTCGGCAGGCTCCAAGAACAGGGAATATCTCGGCGCAATTTTGGCACGCCTGCATATTCACTCATGCACCATGGAGCGTAAGCAGGCGTTGAGACACCGATTGAAGCTCAGTAAGGCATTAAACGCGCTCAAAACGCGCAATGACACGCTTTTAGTAGGCTGCGACGAGCGCGCGCCAAATGCAGACGCTCTCTCCACAGCTTCAGTGGATGGGATGGATGGATGCTATGAGCGTCCCCTTTATAACGGGGCGGTGACATGTCTGCCACCGGGCTCGAAGGCGAAAAAAAAAGAGAAAGAAGAAAAAAAGCTTCCTTGTTTTCATGTTGTCCTAATGCTTATCTACATTGATTAAATCTATGTTATTATACCAAAAAATATAAATTCACGGTCCATCCTCTCTGCCTCTTAAGGCAGAATGACCTTATTTTCCCCTATTATTTATTTTTGTACTTTATCTCTACTTTTCTGCCACCAATACTCTAACCGTCTCTTACTTATTTCTATCGCGGACGTGTTCAGCTTTCCATTGTTGTCCCTAAAAACCAAGGCTTCATGTAGACTCGTGCCCACACGTATACCTGGGTGAATATCGCCACATTCAATCAGTACATGTTCCATCGTTTCCTTAGTTCCCCCGCAGCATGTACAATGTTCTTCTTCGTTACTGAATCTCGCTTTATAAACTAAGCGTTCTAAGGCCAGCCCGACCTTGCTTCAAACAGTAAAGCGCTTCCCCTTGAATTATCATAAAACCTTTCCCTCCTTATTTCGTGTTTTTCCTTTTCGGTAGTTACTCCAGAGCCGGCTTCTTTTCCATCGCTGTCATCCAATAAGTCCTCTCCGCCTCTCTGACCTTCCGCCTTAATGCTCCTTGTTGCCATATCGCCCGCACTGCCAGCCGTATATTTACTGGTGAGCCTCCTAGTTCTTTTTCTCCACTGCGTGTCAACGCTTTTTCTATACACATACCTGAAAACCTTCTCTGCCCATCTACTCTCCTTCATTTTCCTCAGCCTCTCTTCGAATCTCATTTTGCTCTGCGCTTCCCTCACTTCAAAGCCTGTCCATCCCATATCACCCTTTACCGCCTCATTTGTCGTCTTCCCGCGAGCGCCCAACGCGAGGCGGCCCACTCGTCCTTTGATTTACATCCATTCCTGATTGCACCTCTGACTTCATGCACACCACTGAGTTTCCCAAATGTAAGCCCCCGGAACCATCACACCCTTCCACAGCCCTCGAAGCACCTCGTACCTATTGTATCCCACATAAAGCTCTGTGCTTCATAATTGCAGCATTCCTCTTTCCCTTTGCTACCGATGCTTTCTCTTGTACCTCCATATATCTACCCCTCATTTACCCATACTCCGAGGTACTTGTACTCGCTTACCCTCGGTATTTTTTGGCCCTGTATTAAGACCGTATGGTCTCCGTGATCATTGAATACCATCAATCCACATTTTGTTGCACTAAATCCTAGTCCTAGAGCCTCACACTCCCTTCCGCATATATCTGCCAGTCGCTGTATATCATCTTGACTGTCCGCAAATAAGACAATATCATCAGTCACAAGTACAAAGTGACTACAGCGCCGCCGCTACGTTCGCCCGTCGGAGCATCACCCGAGATGCGGCGCGGCCGCTTCGTTCGTTCCACTGCCCCTTCTAGTACACTGTAGCAATACCTGGTTACCGGTAAAGGGGCTTTAGTTACCGGACGATGGTGGGGACATCTTGTGATGCTTCGTGCAACCACAGTCATGGACTGTTTGTTTTCGTCTAGTGTTTTTGAGGGGAAAATGATTAAAAGGCAACTCATTCGTAATTGTGCAGCTGCAAGGCATTACATTGGAAGTAGAATGCCCGATGTTTCTGCAATAACAATTTTGTGCTTGCCTTGTTCCCTGGCCCCGTTAGATGGCGCCACCTATCGAGCCTGTCAGAGGCCTTATGCCTCTCCGTTTACGGCTTCGGTATTCTAGGTCGCTCTAGCCTCGGTAATCCGGCTGAAACAAGGTGATCGTAAGTGGCGCTCGCACCACTCGCACTTCGGCTATTTTGACTCGGCGGATGGAGTCTCCGCAAAGCGGATATCGCGAGTAGCCACGAACGAAGGTGGATGTGCGAGATAGGGCCGTAAAAGTAAAGCCTAACAGGCGAGTAGTGCATTCTGTAAAGGTTCGCGCATGCGCAGAGCCCATCCGGTATCCAGTAACACGGTAACGTAAAGAAGTATACGTACAAGCTAAACGTCCCTAATACCAGGACTGGCCCGGCGAGGACTGTTGCCTCGCATTTACGAGCCTTTACGTTACCGTGTTACCGGATGGAATCTGCGCATGCATGAGCCTTTACGGAACGTAAACTACTCGCCAGATAGGCTTTACGTTTGCGGCTGTATCTCACAATCCACCTTCGATCGTGGCTACTCGCGATATCCGCTTCCCGGAGACACCGAGTCAAAATAAGCCGAAGCAGTGCGAATGCCACTTACCATCACCTTGTTTCAGCCTGATTACCGAGGTTAGAGCCACCTAGAATGCCGAATCCGTAAACTTGAGAGGTCTAAAGCGCTCGGCTGGCTGGATAGGTGGCGTCATCTAGCGCAGCCAAGGTGAACTAGGCAAGCAGATTGCAGAAACATCGGGCATTCTACTTCCAATGTAATTGCCTTGCAGCGACATAATTGTGAATGAGTTGCGTTTTCAATCATTTTTCCCTCTGAAACACTAAGCGAAAACAAACGTGTCCATGACTGTCGTTGCACGAAGCCCCACAAGATGTCGACGCCATCGTCCGCCAACCCGGTATTGCTGCACCCTTTGCTTATGCCGGGATACTGCACACGCTAAAAACCTCTCATGATTTTGCCGCAGCGGTAATTCAATATTATCTAAATTAAATGTAGTGTAAATGCAGTTACCACCACCATGCAGTGGTTTGCGCAAACGTAAAGGTATACGTTTACGTACGTACGTAAACGTTTACGTATGGCGAGCTAAAACTCTTCTGAAACATGCGTTCCGGTAACACGGTAACGTTAAAAAGTATACGTACAAGATAAAAGTCCCTATTAACTGGAGGGACCGCCAGCGCGGCATGCGAGGTCTGTGGCACCGAAGAAAACATAGATCATTTGCTATGCCACTGCCCTCGATTTACCTTTGAAAGACGAACACTTCCTGACGCGTGGCACTACTGGACGATCGGCCGGTCTTCGTACAGCTGGAACCCCGTCCCTATTCCTCGTTGGCCCACAAGGCATTGAAGGCACATTTGTGGTTTTTGAGGACGACAGGCTTCACCGTCGCCGTAATGTTTCGTATATCGTACATAATCTGGAAGAAAACAGTCCTTAAAGAAGTTGCGTTCGAGGCGTGCAACCCAGGAGTCAAACCACCGAACCTTCGTTCTACGACGTGACGTCTAAGACAATCAGCCACGTGAAAACACATGTCCATATCTGTAAGTGGTAAGATATATTTTTAACTATTCTTTAGTGCTGGCGATGCGTCAGCGTCTCTGAGCTGCTTCAGCGCCGCGGGGCTTGTTCACTATCAGACCGTAAGATGACGCAAGAGGCCTATAGGACGCGGCTGTGCGTGGCCCGGTCTTTAATTGAACGCAATCTGCGAAGCGATTATTCAAAGCGAACTTCAGACGAAGGCAAATAACTCCATGTACGATGTGCTATCGCAGCTCGATTCGCGTTAAGACGGGACATCGTGGCTGTCAATTCACTTGCTGCTGCTGCGGTGCAGCAGGGCCGGTGATGCACCAAAGCATCCCTCGAGAGCTGCTTCGCAGTGCGGCAACACGGATGCATACGCGGTGTTTTATGAAATGTGTGTAGAATCCTAAAAAATCAGGGAACTGTAATATTTGCTCGCTGCGAACAATTTATTCTAATGCTGTCTTTTCACCAGTTCAGTCTTATTTTACAAGAGGTCCAGTAATTTTCTTGTTATGTACATAATCACGTAAGCTGCTTCCCATAATTGAAGCAGTACAGCAACACGATACCATCTGTTGAATGTGCAACAAAACTGTATGAAACTAAATGCGCATATTAAAAACAGTAAGGCTAGAAACAGGTGAATTAAGATCAAGCTTTTACTGCACTTGAAACTCGCCCTGTGTCATTCAAGATGGCGCCAGCCACAGTCCAAAAGGATGCTAAAGTGAAACAATGAATGGGTTTAGATTGATAAACTGTTCTGTGAGAATAATGTCGTTTATTTCACCATCGTAGGTTTGTTAATGGTTAAATTTCGCGCGACATCTCGCGCGCGGCGTCGTAACGGATTACAAGTGTATTTTTCATATTTGGCGACATCGGCTAAACGAAATTTCTGAAACTTGTTATGTTAAAACTATGACCCCGTCAGGACAATGTGCTTCATTTTTATTGATTTCGACTAAGTAGGACCTAGCAGACACGTCAAAATTGTATGAAGTCATGGCGTATGGGCGGGAACTTTAAAGAGTGGCGACAGAAAAAATCCAGACACAATTAGACTGTGAATCACACTTGAGTGCATAGAGGGCAACTTGTAATATCAGCCACAAATAAGCTTAAAGGGGCCGCAACTTTTTCAGCATGGTCAGAAACGCTGCCCATCGGTAGTCGAGGGCTCCGAGAACACGCGAGCCAAACATTATAGCGCAGCACGCGACCTGGGATTTACAATAACTTCTCAAGTCAGCTAAAAAGAGCTTCCTCTTCTCTCGACAAACGCGATGCTACACGGCGTCGAGACAAGGTTCCACGCCATGGCTGATTTGACAATGGACGCGCTGGGTAGTTACTGCGGCCGCCGCGGGAGGCCGCACTTGCCCGCGCGCGGTGCGCGATTTGCACTGAAAGTAGCCGCGTGTCGAAGGAAAAAAAAAGTGCTCAAGGTCACGAAAGCGCGTGACGTACCTTCTTCCCCATGCCACCCCTCCTGCTTAGCTTCCAGCGCTTTCGTCAGGACGAGAGAGAGAGAGGAAGATTGCAGCGTGCGACAAATTTTGTAACTCCGCTCGTACTGGACGGATTCTAAAATTTTTTTCGGTGTCAATTCGTGAGGAATTAAGCTCCTTTAATGAAGCCATTCCATGGCTACTTGGAAAAGGGTTGCAGGGCCCCTTTAAAAAGTATTTTAATTGAGTTTTGAAGTTCGTGAAAGTGCCAAATCGGAAATAGAAGCAACAGGCGATGCTGTCATCGAGCGGGGCCGTTTTGTAAACAACGTACGTCACGAGTTCTGGCCGGGTTATTGGAGGTGTGTACGAGACGGACAACGTTGGCAGCGACACCTGATGATGCATAGGCTAACCAGATACCTACAAAATAACCTTGCAGCGATTTACCCGTTTACTGACTCTGTGTAAAGCATTAGCATTGAGATAATTAGCAGCTCAGTATTCTCACTGCTTTCTTTTT
This sequence comes from Rhipicephalus sanguineus, assembly GCF_013339695.2. Taxonomy (NCBI): domain Eukaryota; kingdom Metazoa; phylum Arthropoda; class Arachnida; order Ixodida; family Ixodidae; genus Rhipicephalus; species Rhipicephalus sanguineus. Next base: position 62,794,606 of record NC_051178.1, read on the forward strand.
TCGACAACAACCGCAATGAGACGGAGAAAACAGAAAAAAATTATTGTAATTGGACAAGGAAGAGGAGGAGGAAGGAAATGAAGGAAAGGCAGGGAGGTTAACCAGACGCGCGTCCGGTTTGCTACCCTACGCTGGGGGGGAAGGGATGAAGGGATTAAAAGAGAAAGAAAGAAAGAAAGAAGAGGGAAGAAGGCACTGTCAGGGTACATATGCACCTGTCCATTGAATGCCTACAAGCGGTCGTTTAAGCCGGTCGATTTTAAAACAGCAGTAATGCTCGCGTCGCTTTGCTGGCCTGCGATGCCGTAGGGCCACGATCCGAGGATCTTCTCTTCGGAAAACGGTCTGTCGTCTAACTTGTACAGCGCATCGCGCAGAACGTTTCGTTCGTTCACAAAACGTCCACGGAAACACAGTAGATGTGCAATAGCAACGAAACGATAGAACGAGTCGCATTTTGAGATGTCTGCCATCCCTATGCGAAAAGAGTACGCCTTCGTGAAAGCTACTCCTAACCACAGGCGGCACAGTAGAGTTGCATCACGGCGGGGGAGGTGCGATGGAACTTGGAGCTTCCTCGATGGGTCTAGTTCATGCAGGCGACGGTTCCAAACACTGGGGCCACTCAACCAAGTTTGCGTCATGGTGTCAGCGAACGAGCGCAGACCCCTTGCAGCGTCTGTCCTCGACAAGGGTATTGGGGTTGTTTGGGCATCCTCGTGGGCGGACCGAGCAGCATCATCAGCGAGGTTGTTACCCACAACACCACAATGTCCCGGCAGCCATTGGAACACAACGTCATGTCCCTTCGATAAAGCTTGGTGAAGAGCTTCTCTCATTTCGCTCACTAACTGCTCGTGCACCCTTCGTCGTAATGCTGATTGCAGACTCTGAAGGGATGCCTTAGTGTCGCAAAAGACAGCCCACTTTTGAGGCTGGGCTTCCGCGATATAAAGGATAGCAGCACGTAAGGCGGCAAGCTCCGCTGCTGTTTGATGTCGTCCTGTGTGACACCCTGAACTTGACAGTCACTTGGCAGGCCGGAATAACAACAGCACCCGTGGAGCTGTCGGCTAAGACTGATCATCGGTATAAATGTGTGTCCTTTGGCCATACTCCTCGTTGAGTAGTGACAATGTCGCCTGTCGTGGAGCCACTGTCGAATGACGGCTCTTCTTCGTTATTCCCGGAATTGTGAGGCGTACCTGTGGTAGTTGTGGGCACCATGGAGGCGACAGTGGTCTTGCTGCTGGAGTAAAGCCCGATGGAAGGCATTCTCTATGAGTCCGAAACAATCTTTGAAAAAATGGCTTGCGGTCTCTGAAGTGGCAACGCAGCAATATGGTGACCGGGAACTCGGCGGAGATGTCTAATGTGAGCTCTTAAATTGTCAGTAGTGACGCATGTTGGAATCGGATGCTCTCTTGCGATCGTAATTGCCCCGTTCGTTGAGGTGCAGCGTGGTAATCCTAAGCACGTGCGTAGTGCCTGGCCTTGCAAACTTTGGAGGGTGCGGATGTTCGTCTTGCAGGTCATTGCTAGCTATCGGCAAGCTGTACGTAAAAATCCCAGAAACAGTGCTCTGTAAAGGCGTGCATCATGGAACGTATCGAGTGCCCAAGTTTTCCCGCAGAAGAACCGCATTATGTGAACGATGGAAATTAGTCTTCTCTCAAGTAAACGCCAGTGGCGCTCCACGAAAGATCCCTGTCAATAATCACACCTAGGAAGCGAGGGTTCTTCTGGTACGAGACATTTTGGCCGTTGATAATAACAGGATATGTGTCTATGGCCTCTGCGTGTAAACGCGACCAACGCACATTTCTCGGTAGAGACAGAAAGACCTGTTTGCGGAGATATGAGCAGGTAAGGTGCAGCCTGCTGGACCCTTGCGCGCACTTGAAAGACGGGTCACAGCCGAAGACCAAAGGCAAATGTCGTCAGCATATATTGATATGTGAGCAGTACTTGGTAAAAGCTCACGAATGCCCGACCATCACAAGATTTAAACAAAGTGGGGCTCAATACCCCGGCCTGTGCGACGCCACGGGAAGTATAGTGGTTGGCAGTGGGACCATCTTCTGTCTGCACAGAGAACCGACTCCTCGTCAAATAATCGCGGATCCACTGGAAACATCCGACCGCCAATTTCGACAGCCTCCAAGGACTCGAGGATCGCGTCATGTGTTACGTTGTCGTACGCCCCTTTTTCATCGAGAAATAGCGCTAGTGATATGCGCTTGAGGCACTTTTGCTGCTGGACAAAGGTTGTGAGGTCAATTACGTTGTCAACGGATGACCTGCCTCGCCGGAAAGCCCGTCATGCAGTCTGGGTACACATTTTAGCGCTCGAGATACCATTCTAGGCGTAGAAGTATCATCCTTTCCATGACTTTCCCGACACAACTTTCCAGGGCAATAGGGCGAGAATGACGTCAAATCGACATGGTGACTTTCCTGGTTTGAGTAAGTGGCACAAGCCGACTTATCTTCCATTACTGGGGAACAATGCCCCGCATGCCATGAGTGGTTGTAATAGCCCAACAGCTTTCCTCTGGCCTCTTTTTCAAGGTTGGCTAAAGCGGCGTAGGTGACGCCATCAGGCCCTGGTGAAGATGATCGTCGGGAAGCCGCCAAGGATGCGTCCAGTTCTTCTATAGTGAATCTTTGTCCATTTCTGGGATCCGGGGCTCAGGAAAAACACTCTGAACTGCAGAAGCGGGCATGGCACACACACCAACGATTCGCGTACAAAAATCATTCGCCACTTCAAGTTGGGTGCGGCCTAGATGTAGGGCTAAAGCCATGAAAGGATTGCCTTTGTTGGGGAGTCGAGCGCAAGCCACGAATAGTGCTCCAGATGCGTGACAATGGCTTGCGAAGATCCAAGGACTCGCAGAATGATTTCCAGTGCTGCTCTTCAAGTTTGTCCAAACGTCGTTGGACTTTTTTCTGTATGCGCCGTGCCAGCCTCAAGTCACATATTGATTTCCTGCGTCTGTATCTTCTTTCCGCCCTTTGGCGAAGCGTACACAGTTTCTCCAGTTCAACGTCAAAGTCTGAACGCTTGCCGGCAAACGGGAGCATGCAGGAAGCTTCTCTCATTGCCTCTTTGATAACATCCTCCAAGTTATGGCCAAAGTCTTCTCGGCATGCATTTTCCATGAGACGCTGAAAATTTGCCAATCGATTCTCCGTATATTATTCCTAGAGGAGGAGTCGGTAAGACCTCTGATTCGCACATAAGTTGGAATGTGTATACATTCGCACGGATTTTACGTATGTTCACCACACAGTTCAACCACATGATGACAATCAATATGTCTGTTTACGTGTAAGAAGGAGAAAGTGTCATTCACACTCATTGCTGTCTACATATCGCCAGCCGGACGATTTGAGCAGGACAGACTACGAGACATATTGTCAACAAGTAGTGGCCCTTGGGTAATAACTAGTGACTTCAACGCACATCACTTACTCTGGGGTAGTTCGACGATCAACGCTAAAGGAAGAAACCTCGTGTCATTCGCCTCTAAGCATGACCTGTGTTTTATAAATGATGGCAGTCCTACATACTGCGGGGGCTTGCGTACAGCAGTTGCCTAGATTTGACCCTGGTATCCAGAAGCTTCCGGTCGCAAGTCCAGTGGTTTTCAGACATTGAAACACATGGAAGTAGTGGACAAAACGAACAAGTCGTTACGGTCTCCGCGGCTGTTGCTACTGCTGAAGCCGTTAACAGCTCCGGTAACCAGGTATCTGCAAACGCTATGAAGTCAACAGACAAACTAAAGCTCTCTACTGCAGGGATCGTATTGCGTAGTGGACAGCTAGATAACTGCTTCGGCCCTCCGGCGTGAGTACGTGAGATTGGTATGCCTTGAGAACGCGGCATTGCCCGATATAAATACGAGTCAGTAAAGCGTACATCACGTTTCTTGCATGTTACGCATAAACGCTGTTTTACAGAGCGCCAATATTTTGATTTTACTGCTTCCTTTGTCACTTCTCAACCGGCTACTTTACAAATGATCGAAGCGAAATTGTTTCAGATCGGCTAATAATGCTTCGGCAGCTCCAAGCCTCACGGAAAACGTCGGCCTCAGTTGGACGACGACGACAAGATCAAAATCGCAGCTAACGGCGGGATTCGCAAAGCGAATCGAGCTTTTCTGACTTATTTTTACACTCTTCCCAGCTCTTTCGTTCATCGCCCACTAGATAAGCAACGTAGATTGACGATCGAGGAAACAGCACTCACAACGCCTCAACAGAGCAGACGAAACAGCAGCGCTGACAAAATGGCAGAGCTGGCCACTGATGATAGGTGAAAATCACAAGAAAAAAAATGACATAAAGAGCATCTAGAGAAAGTTCATGTAAGTACATGCGAATAGCAGCAGAAAAAAAAGACATTCGTTGAGCTGCTCGCACCATCTCGCTGGCAGTGAAGAAGCGCTTATAAGCGCCTGCCGTCTCTGAGTCCGGCCAGCGGTAAAGGGTGTGTATATAAGGCTCGCCGTGAGCTCCCTAGAGGATCCGCGTTTCGTGGCGTAGTGGCTAGCGCAACGGGCTGCGAGCGAGAGGTCCCTGGTTCGATTCCGCGCTTCGGAAGCATTTTCCTAAATTATTTTTCTTTGGCACTTTCATATATATGTATATATATATATATATCTATATATATATATATATATATATATATATATATATATATATACGGTGAATGACGGCGACGGGGACGGACAAAAACCAGCCGAGGACTGTCCATATAATTGCTATCGCAATAAAACACAAAATACAGCCCAGTCACATAACACTGTAGTTAAAAATGTAATCACACTAACACCGCATATGCTGTAATAATACTACACAACGTCCAATCACGTAACATCACTGAAATTGGCAAAGTCCAGTCATAGAGATAGAATGAGTTCGCACATGACGCGACACATAACGCGACAGGTCTGGTCAAATATATGCATAAAATCAGTCTAAAAAGGCGTTCTCAATAATTTCCAAGTATGCCACTCCCTTCTAGGCACTATTGGCCTCGAGGCCCACCACTGGAAACGCCGGGCGCCACCGTCGGGCGTGACGTGCTTGGCAGGATCACGTGGTCTCAGCAGCCGCGTCGGCTGCTTGTGGCGCACTGCCGCGTGCTTTGAAAACGAGTTTCAAGTCCCACATGCGCTGCGGTCTGTTCAAATTCGGAAGTTTTCTCTCATTTTCTATTCAATTGAAACGATTGTAATAGAGTGGCTGCCTCCGAAGGCGACGAACATGGGGCTCTACCGCTCGGTTGCCGCAGTGCCGCGCTTACGCAGAGGAGCCCAGTGTCAGCCTGCACTGGTAACCGCGCGACAAGAACCAGCGTGAAGCATGGTTTGTAAAGCTAAGAACTGGCAAGTAGCCAATCCGCTAGAGTCTTGTGTGCAACAAGCACATCCGCGACGAAGACTTTCGTTACTTGCGTCGGGCCTGCGATGTTCGGTGAGTAGCAGACAGCGCGCACTGAGACGATGGCTCGCGCGCGCTTCCCGCCGGCAAATGATGCTTATCTGCCACAGGATGGTAAAGCGCTACCTTTTACCACGTGCGATGCCATCTCAGAACCCTCCAATGCGACTCTTGATCGTCGGCCCCGTTCTCAGCGTCCACAAAATCGGCTGCAGATGCGCAAGTTATTGTTTAGATACGTTGAATTAAAAACGCACAGGGTCCCTCTATACATCCGTTAAAGGTGACTAGAAGGCGAAAGCCATCATCTTCTTGTAAGTCGATGTACTGATTGTCCCGCGCCTCCCTCCAAAAGCGTTATGCACCTAATGCACCTAGCGTTATGCCTCCGTGATCGGTCACGGAGGCAATGCAAAGTGACCATGACGTTGTGAATACGTAATCATGTGAAGTCACATTTTGTGACGTCATAATGATGCTACATATTTTGGCGATCTGTGACGTCATGATGACGTCATATGGTGACACCATCACGTGACAATTATTTTTGCATCACTCGTGTTGACGCCGCCGACGCGGGACGCCGACGAGCAACATTCCCATTTGATGAGGCATGCATTGCTTCATAAGATACATAAATTTTGCATTGCCTCCGTGATCGGCCCACCGATGATCGGCCCACCGGCCAACCCATGTATTTTCTTGGAGTCTCCTTATTTACGTGGGAAAGATGCCACCATGTTGGCGTTAGACACGACACCGCTGCCAAAATTGCTGGGATACACGCCAAATAATACTATCCTGTTTTGCGGCTGCTGGTTGCTGCAATAACTTCTATTTTATTCACCGCTATTTTCAAGTTCATGTGGGTCCTAGTTCACAGTGAGCCCCGCCACGGTGGTCTAGTGGTTATGGCGCTCGACTGCTGACCCGAAAGTCGCGGGATCGAATCCCGGCCGCGGCGGCTGCATTTTCGATGGAGGCGAAAATGTTTGAGGGCCCGTGTACTTAGCTTTAGGTGTACGTTAAAGAACCCCAGGAGGTCGAAATTTCCGGAGCCCTCCACTACGGCGTCTCTCATAATCATATCGTGGTTCTGGGACGTTAAACCCCAGATATTATTATTATTATAGTTCACAGCCGACCGTTTGCAGAACAAGTCGGCAAACGTTACTTTATTTTCTTTCTTTTCCTAGCTAGGCGTCGCATGCTACTACATGCTCGGTCTCGTAGACTGGTTCTCCTTCCACCAGCAATCTCGAAGTGGTGAAGCTTTGGTCTATGAATATGTTGATGACAGAGAGCGCCAAGTTCACTGGAACGCAAACGGAACGATAATTAAGGAGCATTCAAAAAAGGCGTCGCATTTGCTCACGTTTTGTGTGAGCACCAAACGAAACGAACGCGCTGAATAAAGAAACAGAAGCAGCGGCATTTGCCCGCTGAGAAGACCGATCAATACGCAGTTTGAGACAACTTGTCAAATGGCATTGAAACGTACCCGAATTTAGACCGAAAAGAAAAAAAAAATACACTGAATCGTCGGGACGGCAGATCACAAAGTTGCCATGCGCACCGAAGCCGCAGTTGTAAGGAAATTGTTTTTGAACTGCTCCGATAGCGTCCGCGCAACAGTAGTTGTTTTTTTACTCTTAAATTCTCATATTTTGCGGCCTAAAGTTCACAGCGCGGTGCCAAAACGCGCTCGTAGCAAAAGCGAAACCATCAGTACGAACATACATGCAGACGCTCATACATGCAGAGGCACCGTCAGTCGTCGCGAACGCGTGCGATCGCTGGCTTGAGGCTTCTTTCTGTTATGCTCCGTTTGGTTATACAGGCAGTCTACTCTAACGAGATATTTCACATAGTTTGCACTCAGCGAGTGACTACCTTTCACGCAAGAGGCCGGTTCAGGGGTCTCCAACGCGGTGACCGCGTGAAGCGGGAGCTCGGTTTTCTGCAAAGAGACAGCGACTGTAGACTATCTTGTGCTTTCAGTTCGTCGAAAATGATTATTTTGACAGTAAAGAACGCAGTTCATTTCGAAAGTACTTACATAAATGCCCTGGAGGGCTTCCGCGAGGGGTTTTTGTAGAGCGCCGACAGCAAAACCTATGGGAGCGCGCCGGCGGTATCCTGCCTAGCGCGCAATCGAGGCGCGTCCGATAGAGGGCGACTCCGTAACTCCTCGAGGCCAATAGTTATGCAGATAGCGCACGTTTTTGCTAGGCGTGTGTTCGCCACGGACCTAGAATTTTTCTGAGGCTGAAGGGCCTACGGTACTGTGCCATTAAATATCGTTATCTATTGTATTTTGTCATGATCCCGAGGGCATTCTAACAAAAGATGTCGTACATCTTCATCTGCGTGTCCACATGTGCATTCTGCAAGGGTTGCCATGTATATATGCACTTCTTATCAAAATAAAGACTATATGGAAGTCAGCTCTCTTTAGCTTTGTTGTCTCGTCCCTTCCTAATCGTTTCTATGTGCTGTTAACATTTTGAAATGTGCATTCTGGTCTGTCTGTAAGTGAAATTTTGTGTAAAAGTGTTTTGTGTACGCGGTACCCAGTCGGAGGTGGTGCACCAGCGTTTCAAAGGCCCTGCTTGTATTTAACGTTAAAGTGATCCAAATATCAAGAGTAGGATCGATGCAAAATAGTTCTCAATGTCTTGAATGTCCATCAAACCACAACCCCGCTACAACCATGAGATGGATGGATGGATGGATGGATGGAAATAACTTTATTTATACGTCCTGTACAGGGTGTTGCCACCTGCCTGGCTAATCCCACGTCGGGACTGGGAGGTCAAGCCTCCCAGCCCTGTCATGGGCGTACTGGACAGCCAGGACTTGGGGAATATGGTCGTGAGACTTTATCATCCCTGTAAACCGTTCCCGGGAAATGCCAGGGCCAAGCGACCCACACTCCCAGAGCATATGCTCAAGTGTGCATACTTCTTTCTTGCATGCCTTGCAAACAGCATCCATATCTTTTATATCGTACCATGCTTTTGCCTGTGCTGGTGAGTAATAAGACTGTGTCTGTAATTGTCTAAGTGTGACCGCTTGTGCTCTGTTTAGTCCTACTGTGAGGGGGTGGAAACTCTCTCCTCCCCAAATAGTAATGTTTAGTAATTTCATTATATGTCGTGGGCGTATCCCGTTGTTGATTTTCGAATCCAGCAGAATCAAAGCCATATGTAAAAGCGGCCCGGTCCGTAAGTTCGCGGGCAACGCTGTTGGCCGATTCATTTGGATTCATGGGAATGTCATCGAGTGATCCAAGGTGCGCTGGGAACCAATATATGTAATGTGTATCAATGGCCTGTTTACTATTAATAATTCGAACTGCTTGTGGTGCGATCTTGCCCCTGCTGAAGGCTCTGATGGCTGGTTTTGAATCACTGTATATCTCGGTGTATCGATCATCCGTCAGGGCCAACGCGATGGCAACCTGTTCAGCGATTTCCGGTTTGGAAGTGTAAACCGTGGCGCAGTTGGTACACCTGCCCTGGTGGTCTACTACTACCGCGGCGAACTTAGTTCGGTCTTTATATGTGGCTGAGTCGACAAAGCAAGCCCCCCTGCCTCCTTTATCTAACTTCTGCAATAAAGCCTTAGCCCGGGCTACCCGTCTGGCGACGTTGAAGGTGGGGTGCATATTTCTTGGCAACGGGGCTACGATGATGCTCTCAGCAAAGTCCTGTGGTACCTTAGTGTATGTCTCGTGGTCGATGACAGGGTTGATCATGATTCTATTGAGGATCGATCTCCCCGTGCAAGTTGTAGAGAGTCTTGCTATTTGGGACCTTTCTTGAGCCTCCGCAATTTCTCTAGTCGTGTTGTGTACCCCTAACTTGAGCAATTGTTGAGTGCTGGTGCGAAGTGGGAGACCCAGTGCACTCTTGATGACTTTCTTGATCGCTGCGTCTAGCTTCTTTAATTGGGTCTGTGTCCAGTTATACATGGAAGCCGCATATGAAATATGACATAACACGAAAGAGTGGATCAACCTGATAAGATTGTCCTCTTTCATGCCTTTTTGTCTCCCTGCAAGTCGTCTGATCATCCGGTACGCGTTCTCTGTCTTGAAGATAATTTTCTTGAGTGCCGTGTGATTCCTGCCATTGGCATCTATGAAAAAGCCGAGTACCCTCATCGTGTCGACTCTGGGTATATTAACCTCGTTTTCGGTCAGTATATGTATGTCACTTTCGGATAGTGGCTTCCAGCCCTTAGGTCTCCCCCCTTTCTCTTTTCTATAAAGTAACAACTCCGATTTGTGTGGGGAGCACCTGAGACCAGTGGGCCTCAAGTATTCCTCCACTGTCTGCACCGCTTCTGTAAGTGCATCCTGTACCTGTCCTTCACTACCGCCAGTACACCATATAGTAAGGTCATCAGCATAGATGGTGTGGTGAATGTTGCTGATATTGCTCAGTTTCCTGGACAGGCCGATCATGCACAGGTTGAAGAGGACGGGAGAGATCACCGAGCCTTGAGGGGTTCCACGATCACCGAGTTGAACCACATCTGAGTTGGTGTCTCCTACCCTTAACCTCGCTGTACGGGCTCCTAAGAAAGATTTTATGTAATTATACATTTTCGATCCAAGTCCAATTTCCTCTATCGTTTGAAGGATATATTTGTGCCTGATGTTGTCGAATGCTTTCTCCATGTCTAGTCCGAGGATGGCTTTGGTATCTCTAGAGTACCCGTCCAGAATGTCATGTTTAATCTGCTTCATAGCATCCTGAGTAGATAGCGAGGATCTGAAGCCTAGCATATTGTGGGTGTATATGTTGTTGTCCTCCAAGTAATCCTTAAGCCTGTTGAGGATTGCATGCTCGGCAACCTTTCCTACACATGATGTTAGCGATATTGGCCGCAAGTTCTCTAGACTTGGAGGTTTACCCGGTTTCGGTATTAGTATGACTTGAGAAAGTTTCCATTCATCAGGAACTTCCCCCGAATTCCATGCTTTGTTAATAAAATCAGTCAGTGATTCAATAGAGGGCTCGTCGAGATTCCTGAGGGACTTGTTGGTGACACCATCTGGGCCAGGGGCAGACTTTCTGTTTAACTCACTCAGCACCCTTCTGATTTCAGATAAGGTGAAGGGTCGATCCAACTCCGGCTGAGGGGCTCCCCGGTATTCCGATCGCGGAAAATGTTCTTGCTCCTTAGCGACTGGTAGGTATTTGTCTATGAGTTGTTTAGTAACTGTTTCAATGTCTTGATTTTTAAGGGCTATGTGTATGGCCCGGGCAAGGCAGTGTCTCTGGTTGGACTTGGTGCCTTGCTCGTCTAGGAGGTGCTTAATGAGTTTCCATGCCTTGCCGTTCCTGATCTGCCCATCAATTGTTTCACAGAATTCATCCCACTGCTGCTTACATAGGTTGTTGCAGTGCTGTTCGATTTGTTTATTCAGTTCTGCTATTTTCTTCCTTAGTTTACGATTGAGCCTTTGAGTCCGCCATTTCTTAGTGATGGCCTGCTTTGCTTCTATTAGGTGGGCTAGTTTAGAATCCATGGCCTCCACATTAGCGTCAGTGAGAAGCTTTCTGGTGGCTGCCTTGATATCATTCCTGATAGATTCGCACCACTCTTTGAGGCTTGGTTTGGCAGCATTTGGTCCGCTTTGCGTTCTAATTCTGCGAAAGACATCCCAGTCAACAACCTCAAATTCTCGAGTGCGGCCTTTCTCAACCTCCAGCTTAACCTCGAGAACATAGTGATCACTGCCGAAGTTATGACCGGTATTTGTCCATATGGCATGCTCTACGTTCCTGACAAAGGTTAGGTCGGGTGTGGTGTCTCTACAGACTGAATTGCCGATTCTTGTGGGATACCCTTTATCCGTAATCAAGACCATGTCTTGCTCGTCCGCATGATGCCATAGATTTCTGCCTTTGGGGTTTGTCGCAGTATATCCCCAGAGTTCATGAGCAGCGTTGAAGTCCCCTAATATGATTAGGGGCCTAGCTTCAGCGAGTTTAGTAGCTTTTTCGAAAATTATCTTGAACTGTTGCTTGTAGTGCTTCGGGTTACTGTAAATGTTGAGGACGAATAAGCTGTTGCATGTTTGATTTTTGTATGAGACCGGCACTAATACCTCCACCATGAGATACTCTAAGCTCTTGTCCCGAATGCCCAGATCATGAGAGATGTGTGTCAGCTGCTTATTTACGAGCACATATAAGCCTCTACCATACGTTTGGCACTCTATAGCCCTATACCCAGTGAGCGTGACGTAGCCGTACCCAGTTTCTTGGAGTGCAATTATATCCGGCTTAGATTGTAGTGATCTGAGATATTGCTGGAGTGTGGCACGTTTGTTTTGGTACCCCCCGCAATTCCATTGCCACACTCGAAATTCCCTTTTAGTGTGAGCCATATTGGATATTCGTGTCCCCTGCCTGGGGAATCATGGGGGCTGTGAGGAACGATGGTCCACACTGCGTTCTGTCGTTGCCGGACATAGTCATCATTTCAAGAGTTTTCACTCTTTCGCTAAATGCCTTAAGCCCTTCCCTGGGATCGTTTAATGTATTCTGCATTTGTCCCACACTCATCGTTAGCTGTGAGACGCTGTCCATGATCATTTTCATGTTATCTGCAAATGAGGCTAGTGTTTGTTTCATTTCCTCTATGTGCGTTTCAGTATTCTTGAGCTTACTTTCAACAGCTCTGCGCTTGGCCGACATGGCCCCATCACCCGCAGGCGCGGGAACTGGTGTTTCCTTTTGCGTGTTGTTTATGTTCTCGGTCCGCTTGGATTCACTTAAAAGTTTTTTAATTGCTGCTAATTCTGCAAGCACATTCTTGTTCATCTCCCTTAGTTCTTCATTTTCTTTCTTGAGCCTCTCTATTTCCCTACTTTGCTCTGGCGGTGGGTCGCAAAGCATGGCACTTACCGGTTCGGTTTGCGCACCATCGGCCCAGGCAAGTCGTCTGTTGTCGGAAGATTGTCCTCTGGTAGGTGGCGTCTTGTCCGTCATTGCCGATCCCTTGACTTTGTCGGCCCACGTGGAACCACTGCCTCCTTCGGATTTCGGGTTGATCGATGGACTCCGATGCCCAGACCGCACCACGGATTTGGATCTGGATGCACTCCGTCCTCTCGATCTGGATGCACTCCTTCCTCTGGATCGGGAGTGTTTTCGAGACCTGGACCTGCCGCGAGATGCTGCTGTTGGCTTCGAGTCGTCCACTGGAGCTGATGCCGTGGAGTGCAGCTCGGACGAGCGAGGGTTCAGCGGATTGTCGACTTGCTCCTTTTCAACGTTGGCTGCCATTGCTCTTTCACTTCTTCTTCTTCTGACAACGTATGGAATTGTGTAACGCTGGCTGCACATCCTGTCCGCCGTGGGGTGTGGACCACCGCACAGTTCACACCTGGGTTGACACCTGTGTTCCTTAGTCACGTTTATCGCGCCACATCCTCTACACACGGTCTCTTCCGGGGTCGGGCACACGTCAGCTCTGTGACCAAGCCGGCCACAAGCATAACATATATCGATCTTTTTCTGTAGAGTGAACACTTCACCAGGATCGGGCCGTACCTGACGAAATTTGGAACCTTGTGACCGTCGAAGGCGATGATCACCGTGCCGGTATTCTTAATTCTTTTAGCGGCGAGCGCCAAGGGGTTTCTCGGGTTGACAATATTTCTCTCAAGCTCCGCCGGCCCGTCGGCGACGTCAATATTTCTTATCACTCCTTTGCACGTATCGTCTGGTGCAGCCTCGTAGGCGTTGATCTCATAACTGCAACCGCCCAGGTCTATTGATCTTATTCTCACGTACTTCTCAGCATTTTCTCGTTCCGGTGTACTTGCCACCATTATGTTCTGGCTGACGTTCGGGCAGATGATGTCTGACGCCGTCTGGTCCGACCCCAGCCCTGCAGCTTCTATGATGGCTTTGCCTACCTTGGTGGAACCCATCTTGCTAATATTGATGCCGCCTCGTGGTCGTAGGATGATCTTGAAGTGATCCTTAGGCATGTAGGGCATGCGGGAGGCCCTGACGACCCTGTTCTTGACCCGATTGCCGTTCTCAAATGTTCTAGACGCCGCGTCCAGTGTTAGGCCCAGCTTCGGCTGAGTCCCCGCTAGCAGCGGATTTGGTCGACATTCGCTTGGAAACTGCTGCTTGCCACCCGTACTCTTCGGTACACTCATCGGGAGATATGCTCTCCCCGTCCATCATTACTTGCATGTCGAACGCGCGTCCACTCGCCCCCGACGAACGCCACTTGGCGCGCGTCCGTGTGGCGTTGACCCGGCTCGACGTAGGCCTACCTCGAGTACGGCTTGGTCGGCACGAAAAAGTCTCGTAAAATGGCGAAAAGTTCACCCACCGTAGAAAATTGATGTGGCCTTGTTCTCCTCGATGTTATGCGTCGATTGATGTAATCCATCCAATGACACACATTGATTAACTGCGGAAACAGATGTTGAAAGCGGGAGCCGATATTTTCCTTCCACACTGTTCGGCGCCTGCGGCGTCTCCCTCACAACCATGAGATGACATCTGTTGCAGTACGTGCCGTAATTCCCCTGGTGTTATAAGTATAGCCCCGATGTATCATTTTAGGAGCTGGCTCGACAGGTTCTTAAGCTGGGGCAAATTTCCGCGCCGTAAGCGTAACCTTAGTTCCAGAGGCGACTGCTACAGGCGCAGCTCGCGCGAAAGAGAAGTCTTCTTCCTCTTGTTCTTCGAGCGCCTTGATGACGACATTAACACGTTCGGCCACAGCTGCAAGGTCTGCGACCGCTTTTTGGTTCGACAACAACCTGACCACAATCGCCACTATAACAACGTGTTGACGTCTTTATACGACAGTAGAGGAATTTTACGGAGCATTCACGGTTTACTCGATTATCTCCGAGCCAGCTCCTCAATCATCATTCACTTCGTGGATATGGCAATGATTTCTTTTTCCTATGCGCTTGCCCGGCCGCTTCATACGCTGTAACATTGCTAGGGATATTGCAGTGACCAGGTATCCACTGGAATAGTATTACGTGGTTTTGTTCGCTTGCTTTTGCAACTTCCTTCAATGTTTCGTAAATGAAAGCGGTATTTTTCGAATTGACGTCATTATTCAGTGACGACAAAGCTTCCTGCGGTTCCACACAGGATGACTTATTTACTTACTTGTGTTAATGAATTAATGTATCGTAACACAGACCGTATCGCAAATAATTCTGCTGCAATTGACGATGTCACGTAAGACAATTTAAATATCCTTATTTGGTCCCATTCTGTAATAACAAACGCTGGAGTAGATGAATTTGTTTGACAAGAAACCATAGGCAAGTAAAGTTCTATTCGCTGTCTCTGTTATAACGCTTTCTGTTAACTGGTCACCCTCGTTCGCTGATCATGTCTTGCACTGATCGCAGGCCTCATGATGGCGACCAGGCGCGCCGATCGAGTCGTCCCGCATCGCACCCTACATCAACGTTAGCGCGACCTCCCCCACCACCGCCGCCGCCACAAGCACGAGGCATCTCCGTCGGAGCGGCTCTTCCTGCCGCCGCATTCCACCGCCGCCACAGTTGCCGTCAGCGGGGCGGCTGGTGCCAGAGGAGGCGGCGGAACGGCAGCGGCAGCCGCCGCCGCCGCCGCAGCGGCGGCAACCTTTCTTCCCTACGCCGCCGACCCTACGGGAACTGCTCGCCGCCGCTACCACTACTCGGCCGTTGCCGCAGCGGCGGCTGCTGCCGTCGCATCGGGCCACGCGCCGCCACCAGTACCGCCGCCGCCCGTGCCTCCCCCGTCCTCCTCGGCCGCAGCGGCAGGCCGCTGCGGCGAGCCTGCTATTCTACCCGGCGCACATTGCCGTTTCCCGGCGGATTGACCCACTGCGCTCATGGCTGCCGAGAGACTCACGACCAAGAGCTCGAGCATCGCCGATTTGCGACTGAAGGCCCAGAAACACGCCGCAGCTCTGGGCCTGTGACGCAGGCTGGCATCGCCGCCGCTGCAGCCGTTGGACCCGCTCCGCTGCCGCCACCGGAGGCGCAAGCCGTGAATGACGTTAGCCCTACCGGGGACGTCATTGTTGAAGGCGTCGACGAAGACACAGAGGTCGTACCTTGCAGAACTCACGTAGTGCTTTGAAAAGGGAACACCCCACAACACAAAAGAAAGGAAGCGTCGGAGAGCACTGCCTGCTTGCGCTTTTAGTGATGTGAAGTGACAGGGGACAGAGCCTTTTTGGTGGGAACAAAACATTACACGCGCCCGGTGTAGTGCTATCGCGTTGACATGAACCAATCAAGCCTAACGTTGAACGCCTTCCGCTTCCAACTGAAACCGTTCTGTGCGGCAAAGACTCTACAGCTTTTGACGGCCTGTAATAGGACTGTTTCGCTTATGCGTTCGATATCTCTACGAACCGCAACAGGTCACTTCCTACGCAGCAGGAAAGCTATGCGACACACTGCGTTTCCTTTGAAGGAGCGCACCCATATAGTTCGTCTAGCAATTTAGCTGTGCAGCTAATGCACCTTTGTTTCTTGTTGAGACGGCCGGGGTTAGTGTACGATAGTCAATGAAATATTGTCAGAAATTCCACGTCTATTAGAGGTCGTGGCTGAAGAAATTGTAAAAACAGTTAATTTATCATTTTCTACGAAAAAAATAAAGTACAATTTCGTTATGAGGCACGCCATAGTAGGATACTCCAGAATAATCTTAACCGCCTGAGATTCTTTAACATGCACTTCAATCCAAGTACACGTGTGTTTCGCCTGTCCCTTGCATTAAAAGGTGGCTAGCCGCGGCCGGGAATCGATCGCGCCTCCTCGAGCTTGCAAGTGCCACACCGTAACCACTAAGTTACCAGGCGAGAGCGAGAAATGGTTACTGCAAAAAGAAAACAGAATATATATAAGCTATACCTGAGCGTTCACAAAAGATCGTCATAGCCGTCCAGTAGTTTGTGGTCAAACATGTTGAACAGATGCTTTAAGGCAGTGAATCATTTAATAAGATTAGTTTCACCATCTTCTACTTTGCCTTAGCAGCTTATTTCTAGCAGGTATATTGAGTCCTCTGCGAGCGCCAACGCGCCAGTTACCCCGCTAGTTCACGCCTTAATGCGTACAAGCATTAGTTAATTGAAAATTATTCGTTATGTGTGCCGTTAAAGCGAACGAAAAGAAAATGCTAGGAAATGCTATCGACGCAATTTTGAACTCTCTCTATATTTACAGAACGCATTCTGGGAAGGTACAGTCAGGATTCGCCAATTTAGCCACACACGTTGCGAGTAGACCAGAAAACTATGTGCTTCATAGGGAGCTGCCTGCCAAAGCATCTGAAATCTTCATCGCCGACGTGCCAAATCTCATCAATGGTGGTTTACTTTCTATGACAGCGAAGACATATTCTTGACCGCAACGTCGAACAAAGCTCACTTCTCGGTACATCGAAGGTCTGAAATGCACTTCTCCTAAAAAAAAGGAAGTATTAATCAACAGCCCAGTTCCATAGCCGTACACCAAGAAAATGAACAGGTTAGCGCATCAAATAGGAAACCAGCTGTAATTATACGATTCACTCAAACGCACCACTTTTCTCATTTTGCTTCCGTGTTTTCACGTTCCAGTTTTTGAAACAAGCGTTTCCTGCACTTAGTATAATGCCAAGATAATTACGCAATAGCTTCTACGGTATCTTTAAATTTGATTTGCCACACAATATAATATTTGTTTACTCGCAAGTGGTGTTGACGTTCGCTTCGCAGGCCGGTGCACGTCCACATATACGGCCCTGCGAGTACAGGCCCGCGCAGTGAGGCGTGTAAGAAGGTGTCACCAATAACATTCAAGTTCAACGGTTACGTCACGGGCTCAAGCAAACCTATCAGGGCTGTATACGTGCATGCGTGGGATCCAAGGACGCATTGCAAAGGTTGACGATGTCGGTAATTCCGCAGATGCAACAGGCGCATACGGGAATGTAAGCGATATGGTGCTGCCCCATTTGCCTGTGCACTGTATTTCGAAGAGAGAACGAAATGGTGGACGAGATTGGGAGTGGTATGGTGCTGCCTCTTTTGTACTTCTGCGCGTTGTACTTTGAACTGCGAAATTTATTTACAGTATAGCAAGCATTTGGTGCTGGCATTTTGTCCGTTCGTTATTTCGTGAAAAGAAAAAAAAGAAATCTGGCCGCCATTCTACTGTTTCTGATTGCATGAAATATCATAGAGGTCAAATATCGCGAACGAACGGAAAGCATGTGAGTGTTCCTATGAAGTAACGGTGTAGGGTGTAGTTAATTAGACACATTTGCTATAAATATACGCCATATTAATGAGCTGGACAACCGTTCCTTTCTGCCTGTCTTGTGTGTGCCGAGGAATTCTACGTGACCAAGAAATGCGGCTTCCGGATACGCCTTTGTTAAATTGATGCAAAAGATGAACTCAACTTAGCCGCATGTTTTACAGAGCACGCATTCTTGTTGACCGTGGAACTTATATGTACAGTCGCAATCTTTTTGAGAATGAACACGGGAGCGCGTGGCTTTCCGAGCTCCCAGTGCAGTTGAGCGGCGGCAGCGAGAAGCATTGCTCATGCGCAGTGCGTCCGGCGTGCGAGAATTCCGAGAATTCTGCCGTCGCGCGCATTGCGTCAGGCAAGCAAGCGCGCGTCGCCTGCTGCACGCGCACTGCATTAAGGAAGCCGAGCGTTTCGAAATGGTAACAGCGTTGAACATGCAATTACCTTCCTCTCGATTCACGAATAAACTTGAAATTATGTTATCTTTTGATCTCGTTCTCAAGATCATCGTTTCAAGGTGCTTTCCCCGACCCATATTTTGTGTTCCAGCATGACTTGGCGCCGGTACACACTGCAAAAGTTGTGAAAGAGCACATAGAAAATCGCAGGATCGCTGTGCTCTTCTGGCAGGCATGAACATTTGCGAAAATGGAGGGAAATATGCATAAAAGCAGCCGTGGTGCGACAACCTGTTTACGCTGCGACTGTGGACGAGCTCTACGTAGCTGTTCACGACGAGTGGGATAATCTTCGAGCGCATCATAACTTTCTGCCAGCGCTGTACTCGTCAATACCCTCCATGATGGCAGCAATGTTTTTGCAAAGGGGGACATGACAAAATATTGACATCAAGCAAAATTATTCCATTTTAATGATACTATTTCCTTAAACCTATATATCCTTTGTGAAACGTGCCCCAAATAACAGTTCAGATGTTTGTGTTTCTTTGCCTGTTCGTTGTACGACTACAAGAACAGAGGAGGAGGGAAAAGGCAAAAACTAGGTGACCCTCCAAGCTTAACCCTTCGACAAGCTATGTACACAATTGTGTACACCACTTGTTTTTGCTATTTGTATCAACAAAGAGCGCCATATGCCGAGCTTTGGATGAATTTAATCTTCTGCATAATAAATGTGTCTTCATTTAATTTCATTTTGCAGTGTACTGTTGCATATGATCACTTTGTTGAAGGCACTACCACGTTCGACGAGTCATAAGACGTGCCGCTTTCTGCGAGTCATGTGAAAAGTACAATTTTCCTCGCTCAAAATAATATAACCAAAAATGAACTTGCACTATATTTCTAGACTGAGATATTAGTCTATTTATGCCAAAACAGAGCATCGAAGACCTCAGGATAAATAGATATTCAATTACAACTTAATTAGCATCAGTTACTATACCACTCATAAATTAACATATTAAGACATTATTTTTGTTGCAATAGACGACTGATTGCCTTGAAATAATGTTTTATTGATTTGAAACGTTTACAGAAAGTTCTTCATAGGTGGCGTCTTAAAGGGTTAAGAAGCACAACGTTTGAACTGAAAGTATCCAAATTTTAGTTGCCGTCATAATACGATCATCACCGAGGCTGAAAAACAGTTAGCAGACGACACACGAGCACTCCGGTGACGTGACACGCGCGAAGGCAAGCTATACCCTGCTCGCGCATGCGCGCAGACATATACTGTGACGTGTGGCGGCTAACGGCGCTATAGTAGTACAGAAAGCCACGCGGTGGCGGCTAACGGCGCTATAGTAGTACAGAAAGCCACGCGGTGGCGGCTAACGGCGCTATAGTAGTACAGAAAGCCACGCGGTGGCGGCTAACGGCGCTATAGTAGTACAGAAAGCCACGCGCTCCTACGTTCACTCTCAAAAAGATTGCGACTGTGTAAACTGCTGTGCTGGCGGCCAACTGTTGCACATGCTGTTTTTCAATGCCAGGATGCCAACATAGTTTGCGAGCGCATGTGACACGAGATGTGACGAATGCCCCAACCATACATACCTTATACTTACATACCAAGTGTGCAGACGCATTAATTGTATGGCGCACGTAGCTACAATGCGTGAATCCGTAACATCGCATGCGTAATGTCGCACTATTCCGTAACGTCGCGTGATTCCTTAACGACGCGGTCCTGTTAATGTGTTGGAGTTCTGCCGATGGCGGCAGCCTTCGCTCTCTACGGGTTCCGGATTGAAAAATCAATGAAGTAAATAAAGTCAGTGTCATACTATATGCGTATATGATGGGTATGCAAGCTCGCTTGTTTAAAACTATGATGCCAGTTTGACACAGTTCCTATTATGCATAGTGTAGACTGAACTACGCCCAATCTGGAGAGGCGCGTGGGCGTTAACGCCTGCACGCCTCTCCAGTCCGGCCGTGACTGAACTTTGTACAGTGCTATTGTTGTGAGTGGCGACTCTCATCACCTTGAGTTGAAGTCGAAAAAATAAAGACTAGTACTCGAAGTAGTACATACACGATTCCACTTTGTTGTATTGTCACCATTATACAAATAACATCTTTACCACAGACAAACCCTGACGTCGTCCCTCTCTTCTACGCCCAAGCCGATCGCGCGCCCGTGCCCAGTGCCGCTCTTCATCATTATATGTAGATAATATATATATAATCTATAATTATTATATATATATATATATATATATATATATTCTATAAGAGACAGAGGGAGAGAGATTGCATTATCTGCAAATGTAAGCTCTCAGAACTCTGGGCAACGTTTTCAACCTGATTCGGACGGTCGTTTGTCAGGTGTGGAAACGTTGATTCCTAGTAAAACGGATACAAAACTGAGGTAGCTTCGCACTAGTGGTGTCAAGCCTGAAGGAAGTGTGGAGCTGGGTAGCCTTTCTTGTTTCTGTTTATTTTTCTTTCTTCTCTTCCTCTGTTTCTTGTATCTTTCTTCCCATTCTTTCTTTCTCTCTCTATCTACTTTTTTCTTTCTCGCTCCTCTATCTTTATTTCTTTCTTGCTCTATGTCTTTCTCTTTCAATGTCTTTTCTTTCATCTTTCTTTCTATCACTTTTTCTCTCTCTCTGCTTCTTTCATTCTATTTGTTTGTTTCTTTTCTCTTTCTGTCTCGCTCTCTGCTTTTTCTATCTCTTTTTCGTGTCTGTTTCTTTCCATTTCTTTCCCTCTATGGCTGTGTTTCTCTCTTTATATCTTTGTATGCTTTCATTCCCTTTATTCCTCTGTTTTTCTCTGCAATTGACAAAATTGCGCTTTCTGCTGCAGGAGACTTTAGATGAATCTGTCTATCATAACCAATCGGTTAATACATGCGGAACATAAGTAAAAATACTGCCACGCACACAATGGTTTCAGAAAGTCTGAGATATTAGTATACTTCGATTATGTAAAGATTTATTTTCAACAGCCTGCCAGGAATTATGTGGGCGTGTACCCTCATTTGCAAGAACTGCTGGTACACTCAACCACCGCGTCTCAAACGGTAATGTTTAATTCACGTGGGCTCACTGCTGATTGCAATCACTTGAAAAAGAAATGCCAGAAAGTCGAAATGAGCGTTCCGAACTGTTTCGATGGCGCACTCAACGACGTGGTTTGTGATAAAACGTCCTTCGCCTCAGTGAGCCAATGACTGGTCTCGCACGTCACGTCCATATACAGGTTGATGGTGCTCAGGGGTAACCAAATACAAGGGAAATTAATTTACGAGCTGGCTAGCTAAACTAGTACTTACAAGTGTAATAGCGCCGTTGCTACGATGCTGCATGAATACACAATGTGACACCAATAACTTTCCACAATTGACATCTACTTGTTTTTGTAGTGAAATGAAGCCCCGAAATTATTGCGAGGAAAGCGTGAAAACAACATGATGAGTGAGCGAGTACCCAAGAAAAACAAGCACAACTGCGGCGGTGTTCTCGGGCAAGCGCTTTCGAGATATTTTGCGAAACTCAATACTGCATGCGTTTTTGTAATCGTGCGCGGGGCTTGGCAGACTGACAAAAACGCTGGCCGCAGATCGCGGATGCGCCCGATGCAAATCACACTTGTGGAGGCGCGAAGCCATCATATCTTTAAAGGAATCGCTTGTGAACAACGCAACCTAACAATGTGAAGGTGTCTTGAGTGTGACCGCGACACGATTGTGAGGCATGCTGCAGATTATTTTGACAGCCTCGAGTTCTTTAACGAGCTCCTGTATTTAAAAAGAGGTGGTGCTCTTCACACCGTCGGAATGCGGCAGCTGTGGTTGGGAATCAGACCTATCCCCGAGGTTTTATTACTTACTTATATTTATATTTATTATTTATTCAACATACTGCAGTCCTGCAGAGCTATCACAGGAGTGGGCAAATACAGTACATAAAAGAGCACCACAAAGTGCGATGAACATCAATGATTAGTAATGTACAATAATAGTCATCGAGTGAAAAAGATCGAACGTAACCAGGCAGAGCATTCCACAATTCCATAGAATAAAAAAAACTATATTTAAATGCCTACGATGGATAAAAGTAGACATGTTCAACTCATGGTAATTTCGGGTGGTTGTTCGTCTAGCGGGTGCGATGTATTTGCTGTGTAGGAGGAATCCGGGGGAGTCATTAAGGTGTGAAGAAACTTCAAACATTCAACGTGACGACGAGAAGAGAGCCTGGTAAGCTGTAGGATAGGAAGATGGATATTATGGGTGTAAAATACCTGTCAAAGCGAAGATAAATGAAGCGTACAGCTTTCTTCTGAACAGATTCTATTTTGTTGATATCAGAAATTTTGTGTGGATTCCACAGAACAGGCCCATATTCCAATATTAGACGAACCAGAGCTTTATAATGATGAGGTCGTATGCTGAGAGATGGTGAACGTAATGTGCGTTGCAGGTAGCCTAGCTTTCTAAGCGGACGGTTGCACATGAGTTCGATGTGATGAGACCAAGATAATCCTGAGTGAAAAGGAGACCTAGATATTTGTATTGTGAAACATTTCAGGACAACCATTAAACGAATAGGTAAATGGAGAGAGGGAATAACACTTGGTAAATGACGTGGATACCATTTTCCGAAAGTTCATTTGCATTGCCAAGTGTCACCATGATTCAAATATGCAAATGAATTGTTAAGGGGATCTAATTGTGAGGAGTTTATTCGCATGATACAAAACA